>NC_135244.1:1818181-2121212 GCF_947623445.1 Clavelina lepadiformis | reverse complement strand
ATTGGGAAAATTTCTAGCAATATAAATATTGGTAATTTTGGTGATCCGCTTATTTAGAAATTTTCTGCATTCAGTTGTATTCACTGAACCACATGTAGAGCTTAAATGTAAGTGTAAACATGTAAGCTTCCACTTAAATAGTAATTATGTTCAATCAAGTTTGTTGTATTCTGTCATAGACCCAGATTATAACCTTTGGAGTTTAGACATGTTATTTTGGTCACATCAGCAAACTCTTTCTTCTTAGATGTTTGGTTGCTTACATATTTGGGTTATTGTTGCAAACTCCTCAGGGCTTTTTATCCAAAGGGATTTTAATTACACTTTACGTACCAAAGGTTTGCAACAGGTTTGTGACCAATGGCCTTTTTCAGAAATAGCATCAATTGTTTTTTCGGGGAAAAACTGTTTCCTACTATTTATTACCATTATTACTATTATTTATTACTATCATTTACTACTATTTAAATTAGTACAGTAAAGACATTTTTGAATTTAATATTTGATTGATGTATAAAATGGCGTACTGGTTGATACTGTTTGTGGATAGTGGACTGTTCACTCATAACTTTGTCTCAACTCTGTTGTGTAACTAGTTAATTAACTTACCCACAAGTTGACGTGTACAGAATGAGTTGCAGAAATTTATCATTTGCGTTTTATTTATTAAGCTACTCACCAGTGGCAACGTTCACAACGAACAAGGAACAGAATCACGGTTATCGTTAACATTGCGTCAGGCATTAAATAATCCACTCGAGGGCACCACACAAGAAGCAAACTGTGATAAATCCTCGCCCCCATCAAAAACGGTAACTTTGCAGCTGAGTTTATTGCTGTAGAAATACGTTGGTATCGATTTCACTTCAGAGCTCCATTGAAAGTTAATTACTTAATAGAATGTTTTATGTCTGCATGGTATGTTGTTGAACATTGTTTCTCTACCTTCTTTAACTCGCAGTTTATTTTTTGACAATTTTTTTTAGGCCCCTAATTTAGATGACTAAATTTTACTGACAATATCTTTCAGTCGCCTAATACAAACGAGTCAAATTAATTTTAAAAATAGTTTTTCCAAAAAATATAGTTACAATAGCGGGAGGTTCAAAATCACTTCACGGTTTTTGCATTGTAACTTTATGGCATGCTTTGCTGCCCCATGGTTAACTTAATATCTCACCTAAATACGTGAGATATTAAGCATAGAAATGCTGCTTGCTATTCCAGATAGAAAGTGACACCACTGTGGATGGAAAACTGGACAGCGATGATCGAAAATTTTTCCCTCCGCCAAATGTCGACAACAACATCGTTTCATTTCTTTCCACCGACTACATCCGGAATATCAGGCCACCAAGTGTTTCATCTGATGACCTGGAGGAGAGTGGCGATAACGATGACGACGACAACGAACCTCCACGTATTATTGAACATCCGAGCCTCATAGTTCCGTCTGATCTTGACGGTGAGATTGATTCCATCGGTTCCATCTCGCCACAACCTTGGTAAGAAAGTGTTCAAACTGCTAATTTGTTTAACGTTTTACCATTTGTTATTTAATGACTTGTACAGCATTTTTTATACATCTATGGTAAAAGCATTCCTCCTAATATTTTCCTTTAAACATTGTTCTCAAAATTCAATACAAACCTTACAGTATAAAATGTAGTTAGCGTCTGTGCTGACTTGTATTGTTTTTTTTCAACTAATTTCTCAGCGGCCATGTTTGCCATTCTACGCTTATGTTGTTCCAGTTCAAGAAAAGAAATCAGTCGCAACCCGTTTATGCCACTGGAAGGTTCCACAATCCTACCGTGCCACTCAGCTGCTCCAAGGTCTTTCATTCTTCCTGCTTTCCAGCACACGACTCAGTACCGTCATCACCAATCTCTTCATCACTTGCACAAGATGCACAATGATTATACAATCTCCTCCAGTTCTAGAGTCCGACCTCCTTCTCCAAACGTTAAAACAAAAATAGAGTCGACAAATCTTCCAGATCAAAACGATCAGCTCAACGTTCTTCTTCCTGCTCCCAACGTCTCTCCTCCAATACTGGAAGCACTTGATGATTCCATACAAGTCCCAACTTCTCACATTGTTGATAGAGTTGATCCCACTTCAAATGAAGGAACGATGGATGCGGGAGAATCCACTTCTTTGGATATTCGCGACTGTCTTCTTCCTCCAATTCCGGGAATCTCCAGTTCGTCTCCATCGTTGGATTCTACTTTCTGTCAACAGGATGAAGAGTCTTCGTCCTCTTGCCTGTCATCTTCAACAACTCCGTTTTCAAACAACAACAATTCAGAAACAGCAGAGTATGTTATGCCGGATAATATCGTGTAGATGGCTGGCAGGTTCTAGTGTCTGCTGCATTTTGTTCATCTCTTTGTTTCTTTCTCTTCTCTTGTTCATTGTTGCTTGCTTCCTCAGACGCAAACCAACCAAAGTTAAAAAGAAGAAGACAAGAAAAATGAAAAGACAACAGAAAGGTTCTGAAAAATCTGAGTCAAACGAAGATGATGCTACCACGGTAACAATAATGTGTCCAGTTATTTTTTTGGTCATCATCGTTTGGAACTGATTCTGTAACTTCTATCTCTATTACAGAATGATTTTTACATGTATTGATGAATATAATTTTAGTAGGACAGTTCACATTTTTTAAGAAACAGGAGAAATATTAAATTTAGAGCATCCTTGTTGTTAGTCTGGGCTTAGGCAGTTTGATTAGGTTCATAATAATTAGTCTGTAGTCAAGAATCCAAATACTACCTCACTTAGTGCACAATTTTAGCAGAATAATTGTTTAATCATATTACCACTTTGTTACCTCAGAGTGATTCTCCCAAGGAGGAAGAGGTGGATAGCGATGAGGATGCGGACGATGAATACGACGGAGATGAGGAGGAGATGTGCAAGTGCGAAAGATGTCTGGCCACCATGAACCTGTGCAGGGATTCGACGAGAGAGTACAACAATCTCAACACAAACGTATGGTTCTTGTATTAGATTTCTTTAGTTAGTTAGTGCCAGTGCTGCTGGTTTTGCAAGTAATTTTGTAATATCGATTAGGCAGCCAGTAGTCTAGTGTTAAGTATTCACAGTTGATTTTTCTGGAAGAGAAAAACTGGTTTAGTCAACCCCCTTTTGAAGAAGAAATTAATTGTATCACGTGCACCGGTAATCTTTCATAGAAAACTCTTCGTTCCAGGAGCCAAAGCAGCATTATATGATGCAGGGTATGGATGCAGGCATCACGACAGGAGGAGCCTCTTGTGAATGTCCATCTTGTCTTCGTCTAGCGGCCGTCAGTTTCTTCGCCGCCCAGTCCGGACAACCTTCGAGCAATCTAGCTAACTTCACACAGACCGATGTGACAAACCCCACTCTCAACACTTCGTCAACTTTGCCCAGTCATTACTACAACCCGATACAGGTGCAATTGTTGGTTGTTTATTGAGAACCTCGTCGAGTTACGAACACATTAAAATAAAAGCAGACATTTATTTTGACCTTTGTTTTGAGGTCAGCTTGTCGAAACACTTGCCGCTCAGTTTAAGTTTTACTTCTGTTAAATTAAACACAAGCTTTTTCATCTTGCTTTGCTAGGTGTAATTCTGGGTTACGGGTTGGATCCTGCAAAACTACTGACTTGAAAAAAATATGTGTGCATGATATTTCACTGAGAGACTAACTGGTGCTTAACACAAGTGTGGAACTCTTGTTTTGTGTAGGATCTTCATTCTATCATTCATCCCCACTTGTACGGCCTGTCTACCATCGGAACTACACCGTCAATTACACCATCCATCGAACAGAGTGCTAATTCAAATTCTGTAACAATGACACCAAGTGGTGCTCTTTCAAAATCTTCGATTTCACCTTCACTAGAGGGCGGTCTCACACAGGATACATCGGCAACTTCAGAAAACCAACTCTTTCACAACACTGGACTTAATTCGACTGCTGATTGGGATATGTTTGGTAAAACAGCCGGCGGTAAACTGGTTCTAAATGCAACCAATCAGGCAGGAGTTGCACCCAGTCTTCCAGAGTGGCCCATACCAGGACATCAGGTATGGTTGCTGTGTTTTAAACTGGTTGAGATAGTGGATAAAATGCTAACTCCTCTATCAGTTCATTTAAAATGTTGTACCTTTGTTTGCCTAACATGTAACAAGTGTTTAAGCTGGTCTGTTTCTAGTTTACCACTAATTTTTGATAACTAGCTTTGGGAATTTTTTTTGTTAACTGTTAATGCAGTAGATTATTGCTTAGCTTAATCAGGCTCAAGGATTTAGCTTCTTTTATTTTCAAAACATTGCACTTACCGGAAACATTATTTTACGCAGGCGTGGTTAAACAGCACCGGCAGCGTCTCCGGAATTCTTTCGTCTCATCTCGTGGCCCCTGGAGGGGTTTCAGCATTTCAGCAATACATCACAAATAGTGCCATCACAGGCACGCAAGGTTTCTTGCAGCCATTTATCCCTGGGACTGTCCCGCTTGCACACTCTGGCATCCAGCCTTCTTTCCTCCATCATCAAAACGAAGACAACAGGTTACTTGTAGTGGATGACTTTAGTGTATTTTTACATTGTCTGCCCAACACAAGTTTTAATGGTTGTTTGCATTATGTTGTAAAGAACAAGTTGTATTGTGTTCTTTGCTCAGCAATGAAAACAATAACCACGACTTCACTCAATATGTTTCGGTATGAATTGTCAATCCCTGGTGACTGTAACGGGTCAATGAAGCTTCCTCAAAACCGATTCTTGTAAATGATACTATTGCGAAAATAATGAATTGACAACTGTAAGAATTGCAACAATTTCAAGTTGATGCAATTCTTACAGTTGAAAGTTCCGTTCTAGTTGGGATATTACCATTCAGAAAAACGAAAGCACATTACGTACAAAGCAGCACAACTAAACGTGAAATTCAGAACAGAATTGCTGCGTAGTTTTATCGAAATAGATATTTCAAACTTTTGCGTTTTAGTCAACACTGTCAGCTTACCACTGCCCCTCACTATGTTAATGTGATATATTCAAAAGCAGCGATAAAATATGTATTTACTCACTTTCAATGCTCGTTAGCTTCAAGATTATCAAGTTACTTCAGTTATTGATCCTTTCACGTTTATTTTTAGCCGGTTGTTCGATGCCTCGTCAACAAATATGGCGACGACTACAATATCATGCGTTAATGCTGCGGTGGACGCGCACTCTTCATTTTCCACCTGCTCTCCTCCCATCGACATCTCAACCGATGTGTCTTCGCAGCATCACATCTCCTCAGCTGCTGTTCCTTCTTCTATTTACACACCCTCATCTATGAACTACTTCTCTTCGTCTGTCTACACTCCGGATCTAGCTGGAGGAGCTCTCTCTCCTTTCTCGATGCAGTCGCACACAGCATCCGGTGGTGAGTCACTTCATCTGATGGGTGGCACAACGACCTCACAACCCATTCGTTTTCATCCCGGAACCTCAGTCAGTCTCAAAGATAATCAGTTTAATGCCACTTCGAACAACAATGGCTTATTATTCAACTCCTCTTTAGGGCCAGGTAGGCCTGACTGAAGCAGTGAAATATAAAGCGCCTAAACTTAATGAAAAGCAAAAGATGTTTCAGCGTGGGATGTTCATTTTCTAATGGGCATATGCAAATGATTGGAATTCAGCCTGTCACGATCATAGTAGTGGTTTATAACTTCCATTTAGTAAAGCTTAATATAAATGTTACATCCAACTTAAACTCATTTGGTACTCGGCTAATTGAAATGATTTTATAACGAAGATAAGAATGATCGTTATCTTTGTCTTATTTTTCCAGCATCCGCGTGTGATAACGGCCTGAGTCCAACCGTTTGCTCGCAAGCCACCTTCACAATGACCACCACACAGAGTCAGAACACATGCATGCAGCATAATCCTTTCCTACAGCATATCTCTCCACCGGCTGGAAGTAAGAACAATAGAATTGCCGTTACAGTGAAATCAGTAGGATTGCACTTTGTCTATTAGTGTATTGTGCATTTGCACAGCATGACTCGTGTTTCGATTCAGTGTTTCAACAGAAATATTATTATTAACACTAACTGCTTGTGCTGATGATAATGCAATCTCGAACAACTTCTGGCAATCCTGACTACTAAATAAGCCGAATGATTTTTGTTATTTCTAACGAACTGCTTCTGTGTTACAGGTGCAGCTTCTTACCAAAATATGACGCCACAGACCACCAGTGTAAGTCCGACCAATATCAGCGCGGTCGCTGCATCCAACGCCATCACGTCTACACCCAACTCAGCGCACATTCGGCAGCAAATTCTCCGACGCAAGAAATTGGTCGCCCAGAGTAAGTTGTCGAAGCAACCTCGGCCGCAGCAGCAGAAGTCTCCTGAGCAGATTGTCAACCAGGAGAATGCGCAGAATCAATCTCAGAAGATCTCGATGCAGTTACAACTTAACATGCAGCTTGGAAGTCCGCCATCACCACCTCAACAACAACTACAGCAGCAGCAGCAGCAACAACAACAGCAACCAATGAGTCAACAACAATTCATCGCAACAAAACCTGACGTGAACGACACGAAAGCTGACGCTCCCCATGTTGCCAGGTTCCACGAGATCACAGGTTCCACGCAGCCAGTTTCGGACAACACGATGACAAGTATGCAGTGCAAGAAGGAAGAGGTTAAGGATGCAGCAAACAAGCCTGGGAACGCTCCTCCCGCTGTTAAGAGGGAAGATTCGACCAGTGCTCCCCCACCTCCCGCTAACGAGAAGAAGAACAATCCACCTCCAGAACAAAACTCTCACCAGGGATCAGAAACCTGTTACCACCAGCATGGAGGCAAGCCAATATTGTTGTTGAGCTTATTTTGCAAAACCTCGTTTCATTCAGGATTTTCATTCCTAATCATAAAAGTAACATTGATCAAAAAGTGTTTATTGTTAAAACTGCTGATCAATAAGCTCATTTCTTTTCCTCTTGTTATGACAAAATAGGCTTTTTGTAAGTATCAAACTCATCAACAATCCATTCTCGTAACAGGAAATGCGCAGGAGTCATTAAACGGCACAGGTGCAAACTCGTCAAACGGCACAAATTCAAACGGCGGTGCTTCAAACAACTGCAAGTATTGCAACTGTTGCTACTGTGAGTTCTTTGGTAATGGTGGGCCACCTCCAGCCCCAACGAGCAAGAATTATCCTGAGATGAGGGACAGGTTAAGAAAGAAGCTTCACACGAACAAGCTCAAGTCTCACGACGGTACGGTGTTCGTTGTTATCTTGTTTATCCAAGTTTATTTGTATGTGCTTGAATTTATATAGCGATTGACAACATTTGTCATAGATTGTGTACAATAGTTGGTAGTTGTATGGCAATAAAACAATTTAGTGCACAATATGGGATAAGTTACTGATTTATGTGTGTATGTTTTAACTCGACAAATAAATGTGATGTTGTTGGGTAGTAACTGTACCACATGCATTTTTATAACATGTTTTATTAAACGATATTCTCGTGGTTCAATTGATGAGGAGAATGTGAAATACTCTAATGTAAAAGATCAATTTTATCATCATCAGATGACTCGAAGGGAGAGTCGGACAGCGCCAGTCAGGAACGACATCCCCGGCCGAGAGTCTCGCAGGAGCCCAACTTCTTTCCAATTTACACAGCGCAGCCTTCAGTCGAAGAGCTTCTTTCGTTTATAGAAGGAAACACTGGCGACGATCGTGGCAAGAAATCATCAAAGAAATCGCGGCAGAAGCAGAAGAAAGATGCGGTGAAACAGCCTCCTCCCATGGAGATTTCTAAGGATGGAATCCCGATTATCGGGAAGCAAAATATTGAGATGTCGAGTGATGGGGTCCCGATGCTAAATGGAAAAGAAATCCGCTACGTCATGACCTATGGCCCCAATAACAAGGATGGGAAGCTGATTTATCCAAAGCTAGCTGATGATGAGAAGGATGAGGACGAAAAGCTTCCCGCTGTTGAGGACAAAGAAGCAACACCAGACAAGGGTAATAAGAAAAAGAAGAAGAAGAAATCCGCTAAAACAGAGGAGCAAACTCTCAACGAGAAACCAACATCGACTCCATCCCAGGATAAGATGCAAGTTAAGTCCAATGCCGAAGAAGTTACCAATGATAAGGGCAAGAGTGCTGAGGAGAACAGAGCGGATAAAAGCAGGAAGTTGAACGAGAAAACCACTCCAAACGACAATGTGCCAAAAGCATCACAGTTGTCGGACGCAAAAGCAGCCAAAAGTGTTTTAAAAAATGGAACTGTTGAAAAATCCGTTCCTCCGACTCAAAAACCAAGCTCCTCCAAGTCCAACTCGAGTTCGAAAACATCTTCAACTCAAGTCTCAAATCAATCTGGCAAGACCACATCTGCACAAAAAACATCGACAGACTCGGCAAAGGATGCTGCGAAGACAACAGCAGAAAAAGCGAAGACCTCAAGCGAGTCCAACAAATCGCAGAAGAATCCTTCCAGAAGATCCGAGCAAGGAAGAAAAACGAGTCAAACATCAGACGAGAATCCGAAACAAGATGAAGAGTCAAGCGACGATGGTTTGGTCCCGGTCTTACCTCGTACTTTCAAGAAGTCAGAACTTCGTCGACGAAGGTATCTCCCTCGAAACTACGATGAGGATCAACGCAAGTTGTACCTGGCCGCTGTAAAAGCGTCTTCTCTTGCCAACAGCAAGTCTTCCGCGTCACAGGAGACGAGCAACAAGTCAAAGCCACAGTCCGCTGCTCGACCACTGACCACGCAAGAAGCAGAGAGAAAAACCCAACAACGCTTAGCACCAGACGCAAGCACGAAAAACAACAACTCTCAAAATAACGTCAACTTGACACAGAAGCCGAGTCAGCAATCCAATTTGTGCCAGAAGAAGAAGACATCTCCTGAAGAGAGCGTGGAGTCAGTGACTACCAACAAGAGTGACTCGACTACTCCAGAGAAGTCTAATGAAGGGGACAGGTATGTTGTGTTTGTCACATCACAATGCTCCTTCGCTATCTCGTCGTGCTCCTTCAGCCATAGTTTGAAGATAAGAGTTTAACTTCTCATGTTGTAAATATATTCATTCTTGCTGTATCATACACAGTTTGCACACCATAACATTTTACATCCCATCGTTTAAATTTACATCGGGATCAGAGCTGCCAATTTCAGTTGAATTTGGTAGGATAAAGCTGTAGCCGATTTAGTTTTGATAAATGCTCATTTTTTTGGCAGCGTGGATGTAAAAAAGAGCAAAAGTAAGAAGAAAAAGAAAAATAAGACTGTGTCAATGCTTGGAGACGGGAGTGGAGGAGTCGTGGATCATGTGTTTCTCCCACGTGAAGTCCCAGAAGATGTTGCCAGGGAGATGGATGATGCTGAAAAGGAAATTGAGAGCTTCAAGAAGTGAGTTGGGATGATTTATAATGTCGCTTGTTTTCATTTTAAGCACTGGACGATGCAACAGGCATTTAGCATCTGTCAAATTTTGTTATTCAGTAAATGTTTAATAAATAATAATATTTCGTAAAATAATATTTACTCATGAGTATGAGATGTCTCTGTTAATTCTCTCTGTTAATTCCAAAAATTGTAGCGCTTAGTAAATCTGGCCACCACTGTTGTAGTCTTTTATCACTATCTGGTTCTATAGTAACAAGTCAAGCAGATTGGAAGGTAAAATGTGTGTAGGACATTACACAGCAATTCTGCAAGACATGTAAGCTGTAAAAAAATTACAGTATACGGAAAAGTGGTTTAAGCCGCATTATCTGTCAAACTTCCTCCTGGTCACTTTCATTTTGAGCTCAAACTTATATTTTATCAAAACTCTGAACCTCACCTCCAAAGGTCATTTTTTAAGTTTATAGTGCACAACTATTCTGCCCGTAATAAACTGGCATAACTAGACGTGGTTGTATTTTTACTGTCATTTGTGGCAGTATTAACACAGTTGTTTTTTTCTTAGGTTTTGCCTTGATTCCAGTGTCCTGAATAAACCGAAGAAAATGACAGTCAATTGGAAGGACTTCACCTTCAAGAAAAATCACTCCTCCCACTGAATCATCCATTTTAATTTCAATTGATTTCTCACCGCTCATGCGGCATACTGTTCCTTTGCGTGTGCTGTCATCTATTTCTTGGCACTTTGCCCGATCTTTCCTGATTGGTGCTTTTTGTGTGGGCTTGCTAGTTATTTAGTGTTTTAGCGCTGTTGTCATCCTGGCTTTATCGCGAAACGAAAGAGTGTTGTTACGGTTCAAAACTTTTGCGACCTGTTTTTTTTTCTGGGATAAAGAAGTTGTGACCTATGACCTATAAACTTGTCTTAACCTTTTGCATGACCCCAACTGCTTTAGGTTGTGTAGAAAGATCTTAGATTGTGTTGTGTATTAACTTCTAGCTTGATTGGAATGGTCCATTAATTTTATTCGTGTTTTTTTGTTTTCATTTTGTGAACGCGCAGATTTTTGTTTGGGGAAAGTCCCCGCATGTGCTGTTCACATTTGTGCATTCTGTTGATCAAAACAAGCACAAAACATGTGGAACCTTTGTTCAGTCTAGGCGCTGTATCCTCGACTACCTACATAGACGTATTGGAGCCTTTTCATTGTGGTGTTTCCTGGTCTCATGGATTATAGCTCTAGCTGACAAGGTCTTCTGTTTCTGTTTATAATGTTAATAAATTGATGATGTGATGATACTATTAATATATGAGCTATACAACATCGGCAATAAACGTTTTTGCTGTTGAAAAGGTCTCTTGTTCAGACGGTTTAGGAAACGATATTTTTAAGAGAATTGGCCACTGTATCAGTATAGAGATAGAGAATATGGAAGCAGGTATAGGTGAACTTTTCTTCCAAGTTGAACGGTAACACTGTAATAAAGTTAGTGAGTTTTGTCTCATGGATTTCTTGCAAGCTTGTGACAAACAAACCGCAAAATAACAACCTTTTCGTCTTTTCCACTTCTCCCCGTTCATTAACGCATGCAACAACTGGCTTCTGTGGTGTCTCCTTGCCTACTAAAGACGACTTGTCGGACTATGAAAAATCACGGACGTGATTGACGACGATTCACATGACGAATCACGGACTATGAAAAAGGACAAATCACAATGACTTTTTTGGCATATGGAAGTGGTGCTCCCTAGCGGAAAGGATTGCGAGCATTATAGTAAAACCGAGATACTAAGTGGCTTGTTTAATGTGATACAACGCATCAAATGTCTTTATATTAGCTTTCAGTTGCTCATAAAGCATTATACATTTTCAGTAGAATAGGCCTACTGTGATCCTGGTACAAGAAAGTATTGAGAAAGCACTCATCCGGTTACAAACGGGCATTCGGGTTCGTGCGAACCCGAATATCATGAAGGTCGACACGAACGAATCCCGAATCTATTCGTATTAGAACCAAACAATAAAATTTCATCCAAAAGTTGTCAAGTCTTGCTTGTAAAATGACGTAATCGATAAACAAATCGCTTTCTTTCGAAAAATAGTGTTTAAAAACGATTGAAAAAGCAAAATCGTTAGGAGAACGGCTTTCATTGTAAGTACTGCTGACTATAGTTTAGCATTGTCTGGAAACTAGATCATCATTTTTTACGAAAGTCAGTAAACTTATAAGTAATTTTGTATTCGGGTTCGTCATTGTTGGTATTCGTGTTTGCCCGAATCTTCTATAAAGGCGATATTCGGCGAATTTATTCGGGTTTGGGTTCGTATCGGCCCATCCCTACTAGACATTATTATTTTCCGAATCTTTCAATTATACAGATAAACACTTACCTTAAGTCACTTACTTTTCTGTCTGACTTTAGTTTGAAGATGAAACATTCGGATTTCCCGAACAATATGAGACAGGAGACAAAGTAATCCAATTCGAGACAAGTCACGTATACGCAGGACGTTGACAACTGTGTTTTGCGGTAAAAAGGGATTGTTTTGAAGTTGAACTACATGGTTTTCTAAGAAAGACTAAAAATCTGACTACAAAAGTAGAAGTTTTCAAAAACGACGCATCGTATTCGTACGGTGTCATACTTGGGCTCGTTAGTCAATCAACCAATCTTTTTATTTTGGGTCAAAAGTGCATCGGGGACGAAGAAATCAAGCTAGTGGTTCCAGGTCGATTCAACCCACGGACGATTCAACCCCGGCCGATTCAACCCACGGACGATTCAACCCAGGACGATTCAACCCCGGACGATTCAACCCACGGACGATTCAACCCGCGGACGATTCAACCCGCGGACGATTCAACCCGCGGACGATTCAACCCGCGGACGATTCAACCCGCGGACGATTCAACCCACGGACCTTTCAACCCACGGACGATTCAACCCAGGACGATTCAACCCCGGACTATTCAACCCGCGGACGATTCAACCCACGGACGATTCAACCCCGGACGATTCAACCCAGGACGATTCAACCCACGGACGATTCAACCCCGGACGATTCAACCCACGGACCTTTCAACCCATGGACGATTCAACCCAGGACGATTCAACCCAGGACGATTCAACCCACGGACCTTTCAACCCACGGACGATTCAACCCAGGACGATTCAACCCGCGGACCTTTCACGTACTATTGGCTTAGGTTATCACCAAGTTACTTTGTAGCCAATATTATGTAAGCTAAATAAAGCTAATATATAGGCCTAAGCTAATATAAAGTTTCAAATGCAATGCCTTCACATCGTGACGTCACCAGACGCGCTGAAAGGCCTTCCCTCTCTTGGTGGCTTTGGTTCTATGTAGGCCTCTAATTTGGGGCACTGGAATTGTTTGCGGTACAAGAAAAGAGAAAAACGGAAGAATAATATTACAAAATTACAAGTTTAATAGATTTTGACCTAAAAGACACAATTGACCGTATCTTGACCTAACGAAACAATTGACTTTATATTGGCCTAATAACTTCTGTACTACACGTCGCACAAGACTGAAATTTGTTTTGTGATAGCATTCTGAGCAGGTTAAAAAAAATTGACCATATTGATTGACCAAATTGACACATTGACTGCGTAGACGTTTTTATAAACGGGTTGAATCGTCCGTGGGTTGAATCGTCCGTGGGTTGAATCGTCCGTGGGTTGAATCGTCCGTGGGTTGAATAGTCCGGGGTTGAATCGTCCTGGGTTGAATCGTCCGTGGGTTGAAAGGTCCGTGGGTTGAATCGTCCGGGGTTGAATCGTCCTGGGTTGAATCGTCCATGGGTTGAAAGGTCCGTGGGTTGAATCGTCCGGGGTTGAATCGTCCTGGGTTGAATCGTCCGTGGGTTGAATCGTCCGTGGGTTGAAAGGTCCGTGGGTTGAATCGTCCGCGGGTTGAATCGTCCGTGGGTTGAATCGTCCGCGGGTTGAATGGTCCGCTGGTTGAATCGTCCGCGGGTTGAATCGTCCGTGGGTTGAATCGTCCGGGGTTGAATCGTCCTGGGTTGAATCGTCCGTGGGTTGAAAGGTCCGTGGGTTGAATCGTCCGGGGTTGAATCGTCCTGGGTTGAATCGTCCGTGGGTTGAAAGGTCCGTGGGTTGAATCGTCCGGGGTTGAATCGTCCTGGGTTGAATCGTCCGTGGGTTGAATCGTCCGTGGGTTGAAAGGTCCGTGGGTTGAATCGTCCGCGGGTTGAATCGTCCGTGGGTTGAATCGTCCGCGGGTTGAATGGTCCGCTGGTTGAATCGTCCGCGGGTTGAATCGTCCGTGGGTTGAATCGTCCGGGGTTGAATCATCCTGGGTTGAATCGTCCGTGGGTTGAATTGTCCGGGGTTGAATCATCCGTGGGTTGAATCGTCCGACCACCCAAGCTAGTTGCTAGAAGCTAACTGATTTCACTAACACAGTACTGCAAAGAACATCACCAAATGGGGAATTTACGAAAGTAGTAAAAAATAAATGAGATTAATGTCATTTGTTGGATAATATTGTAGTTAAACAGTTTTAACATTGCCAATATTTGCTTTGTTTTCGATTCGAGATGTTCGTTTCGATTTTCACGCAAATATTAGCATTATAAGATGTCTATTAATATGACATGCTTTTCTAAATGGGACTGCAAATTTACCTGTGCTGACTGCTGACTTCGGAAGTTGTTGTTGCTGTTGTCAAGTTGAAAGCTCTGCAGATAATTCTTTTTCATAAATGTTTAAAGGCTTGCTTCCTGGTGAGTTAAACGCTTCATCTGATTCTGAAATTACCAGCGAGGAAGAACAACCGACGACTTTACCGAAGAATTCTCTAAAATTACCAGTTCAAGATTTAGACAGCTCAAAGATCCAATCAGCTGAAAGTGAACTTGCTGCGCCTCCAGGCACCAAATCCAACGTGAGTAGTCGTAGACATTGAACATGATGTGATAAATATTGCTAAAGCTTTATGTTTATTTTGTTACTTAAATGGAAAACTGTGGACTGTAGCCCACAGTGGAAAGTGTGGCGCCTGCACACACGAGATTCATCTACGTGCACGCCGAATTTTCTTATCTTCACGCGTATAAGACATAAACGTAGAAAATCTGGTTGTTAGAACAGCTTTTTATAATAAATAAACAAAGAATCAAGGTTTGAATGCACGCCTTTACAGCAAAATTTACGTCTTCGTACGCATTAATTCTCGTTGAAAACTGCCGTACTTTCCAGCTGGACTGTAGTCTGATCAAATTGAACACTGCAAAAGTCTGATACTGGAAAAACAACAAATATTTTTTTAGAAGTTTCTCTCTGGAGATAAATTTCCTGCTGATATTAATTTAAACAGAAAAAGGAAGTTTCCAACAACATCAACCAGGTGGGCAACTTTTCACTTTGCAAGTTAAACTACTTTTAAAAAGTTAAAAGTATAGGCTACAGGTCCATCAAAGCCGATGTTGATAGGAGCCCTACTGGAAAGTGTGGCAGCCTCGGCATGTTTTGACGAGGAATCTTACGTTAAAAGACAAAAATTTTGGACTGACAGTATATAATGAAGATTCAATTTTTTAGTTATATTTTTTTATTATGAATTAGCATTTAAACGACGAAATTTGGCTTGTTTGTTTTTAAATTGACATGAAAATTAAAAAGTTTACCGTGCACAACAATGAGTCTCTACCATGTATGTATGTGTCACACTTTGGGATAGGGTCATGTTGGACTGTTTGCAGTTGTTAGGAAATGGAAATTAAGACCATTTCAAACATATGTTTATTTCGCTTAACTAACAGGCTTACTACGTAAAACCATTATAAAAAATGTGCAAAAATTACTTCTATGATTATTATAATTCGAAAATTACACAATGGGTGACTGAAGCTCGAGTGACGAGGAATCATCGAGGTTTAAGTCGTACTGAGACTTTCCTTAGTCAAAAGATAAAGATTAATTATTTATCAGAGTATATCGTAATTAAACTTCTAATTTTCACTTTTTTAACAATATATTTTACATTTATAGTGTTTTGAAAGACGAAGAGTCCACAGACAATTTCACTTTCGAAAAGAAATACAAACAAGAAATCAGCATTGTGAGATTTTGAGCAATATTTTTCATCTTTAAGATTTTTATAATTATAATGACATCGGTTCCTCATTTACATTTTATCATTGTTCACCAATTGCATAATTTTCAGAAGGGAATCAAAAGTGATATTGAAAAAGCGATAAAAGCTGGAAAAGTTGAGAAAGCAAGTGCGTTGAGCGATCGACTCGCAGAGCTCGAGAAGACCAAGCAAGCTGAGGAAGTTAAAGTTGCTCAAGGTTTTGTAAAAAATAAACTGGAACAAGAAAAAAGAAAAGTAGCAAGAAAACGAAAGAAATTGAACTGGACGTTAGTCTCTTTGCGAAAATTGTTTTTTTTTAGGAAACATTTATTGTTTAATGGTTTGTTTAAATTTGTAATATTTATGTATAAGTAAGCCTAGATTTGTTAGTACCATCAATTAGTTTCTTTCCTCTCTTCATTGTAATTTAACCATCAGGTTCGAAACAAAGAAGCGTTGGGAGACTAAGAGTAACATGTGAAATTGTGGCGACAGATTAAGCAGGCGACAAGACAATGGCATTTCTTCAAATCAGTTCACAGTGGATTGTAATTGGGTCTAAACTGGGCATTGACGTTTTTTCAAAAAGCAATGGCAAACAACTCAGTCACGCTCATGTCTTTAAATCTGAGCAACAAGGGCAAGAGATAGATTGTGCAGTATTCTCGCATCAGCACAACTACTTTGCTGCGTTATTTTCCGATAAAACCTTACATTTATGGAAAGTCAGCGAACAATGGAAAGAGTTGGGTGTTGTGGATTTAAAACGGCGATCAACATCGCTTGCATTTGGCCCTGATGAAAAAATGGTTTATGTTGCAGATAAATCAGGAGATCTTTATGGATTTACATTGAATGGTGAGGACTTGATTTACTTTTTTGGGACGTCAGATTTCAATGAACAGTTTTGTCTTTATTACAAATAATTGTTCTTAGATGATGGTGTTTTTCAAGAAGATGAACAAGATCCGGTTCTTGGACACATTTCCATCCTGTTGGATATTGCAGTGACACCAAATCTTATCATAACAGCCGACAGAGATGAAAAAATACGCATCAGCAATCGACAGCACCCTTACGTCATAGAGAACTTCTGTTTAGGACACACGGAATTCGTCTGTAGGATTTTACTAGTTGGTTCGGAGAAGCTTCTATCAACATCTGGCGATGGAACGATGAGGTTGTGGGACAGTAATACAGGGAGCTGTATTCAAACTGTGGAGATTTTTGAGATGAAGAATCGAAATTGTGACAATGTGACAGTGGAAAAGAACATGGTTCCTTCTTTAATTGCCCACTGTTCGACTCTTGGCATTGTAATTGTAGGGTGCACTGGTAATGGCACAAACACTTTAAACATGTTTCAACTTCATAATTCCCTCACTTCGCCTTTAAAGAAAGTGTGCAATATTCCAATAGATTTAACACATGCATTGGTCGATCTTGCATTTGATACAAAGCCAGATGAATCATCGTCCGTGTTGAATCTCCTCATAAAAACAGAGTCTGCTTTGGAAGTCCAGTCTTTCAGTTGCACAGAAACTTCATGCACAAAACTAGAAAATTGTAATTTGCCGAGTTCCATCAACGCATTCCTGAATAAACTGGATGTGAATCTTGATATTCGGTGGAATTTCTACTCTCAGTTGTACAAGGCCACCATTCCAGGTCATGTCTATGAAGTTTTCTACAAAAAGAAAGAGAAAAATTTTAAAAAAGAGAAGAATCCTTCAAAGAAAATAAAAGTGGACGATACAATCATTTAAATGGTTTGTTTATGGTGTGCTCTGGTTTCTGGGTGCTGTTGATATTCTGTGATGTTTGTCCTGTGCATTAAATCCAATCTTGTACAATAGATTGAAAACAGAAAGAGGTCACCCTAGTGCAATGTATGTTCATAGTTGTGAGTCCCAATGTAACAAACAGTTGAATATAATCAGTACCATGTTAAATATATTAGTAGTTCATAACAATTGCCTTTGCTACCAGAACAGTTGCTGTCTGCAGTCTGCTGATGGATTATAGCAGCAGGTCTACTATGAAGAAAATTATTGTGCACCCAAATATCATGTAGACGGTAGGCTGACACCAACTAATCCAGAATGCATCAGCAGTAAACAATAAAAATTCATCCAAACATTACCAAATCTCGTAGCAAATAAATTGTTTTGTTTCAAAATTTAATGTGTAAATGGCGATTGAGAAAGCAAAATCATTCGACAAATTATCTTCATTATGAGAAATGTTCACCCTACTTGAATTTACCGAGACAGGTAGATCAATATTTCTTACCAAAGTTAAAATAAATTTAATTTATCAGGTTGGCTATTGTTAGCATTCGTTTTCGATCAAATCTTCCGCACAGGCGATATGCGGTTAATCTGTTCAGGTTTGCATCGTCCCACTACCTTGAACATTCAACAAGTTCCAGTGAACAAATTGGCTTCAGGTTTATTAAACCCAGGACAACCCAACCCAACATCCCAGTGTTAAATAGTCCTTGGTTTTAGTCGTTGACTGAACACAGTGCCAAATACCTACAGGCTTTTTCTAAATTTGAGTTTCGTGTAAAATGTTTCCAAAAACCCTATTTAGTCATATGTTAGTGATGTCAGAAATGTTTCCAGAACGGTAAAGAAATTAAGATTAAGCCTATGAGTGTAAAACCTGCCCCACGAATACATTTCCATCAGATTGACCTGACCCAACCTTTTGAATAACACAGAATGTTGCTCTGGCGTTTGAACGACCTTTCTGCCTGGTGGCAGACAGTGTATTTTTTAGTTTGAATTTGGAAGCATTTGTTTCAGAAATGATAAACGAACTTGAAATTATTTAATGTTATAATGCACGTGGATATGTATTAGAGCAATATCACAGCTGTTGGTTTATTTATATCTATGGGCACCAGTAAAATGCAAAGTTGAATAGGATTTAAAGATATTTCACTACTATCGTTTATAAATTAAAGTAGAAAATTTAGTGAGCGGATTGCTCCAGTATTTGGCTGGACTTGTTTCTTCCTTGATGGGAATGTTCTTCCGAGGATTTTTCCAAAGTTTCGATCGTTGATAAAAACGCGGCTTCATTTTCAGTTGCAATATTTAACCTGAAGTAACAGTTTCTTTTATTAGAACCAGCAGCTAATACACAGCGTCGGTCTAATTCCTGAGAATATTTTTATTCTAATTTACATGGAGCTTATGGAGTGAATAGGACCCCATGAATTATTATTAAAAACAAACAAAAAAATAAACTTTGTCGCTCACCCTGATACTTCGTTAAATAATTCCATCGATGAGAGAACAGCGGGCACGCCAAGATTGTTGAAGAACTTTGAAATATTCGTACAGTCTCTGAGTAAAAACTCGAGTCCGTGAGGATGAGATGGTTCAACAGACTGACTCACATCAATCATCCACACCTGCGAGCAACGAAATTATGTTGTAACTTTTTATTTACGTAGTCAAATAAAAATGGACAACATCAAAAAGATAGCGAGTGTCAAAGAGGAAAACTATTACAAGCGGTACATGGAACTATAGGTTGCGGCTGAGTAAACATCTACATCCTGTTAAAATGAACCACTGCACAACATAACGGATAAACAAGCTATGCTTTTCACTCACTTTCCCGTCGTGCCACAAAAGGTTAAATTCGCTCAGGTCAGAATGAACGAGTCGACACTCGTGGTATAATTTCTTCATCATGTTAACAACCTGCAAAAAAACGAAACTTCTGTTTATTTTTGAAAGTGCATCTCTGATGTTCTTAACGTAATTTCTGAACCCTTGTCAAATGACACGAAAGAAGTTTTAGAAACTTCTTTAAGCAAAGCTAAAAGATACCTGCTCATAGGCCAACTTCTTTTGCGATGAAGACAAAATTGCTTGTTTTAGTTTAGGAGCCGGTTGCTGATTATGACCAATGAATGACATCACAAGGACATGTTTTCGTAGCAAGATAACCTCAGGACAATCGATACCGCACTCGTGCATTCTCAGTAAGTTGTGCATCTCTTTCTCAGCCCACATATGAATTATTTTACGAGGATTGAGCTTCTTGAAACGATCTTTAAATCGGTAATCATCTTTGATGTACTTGTCCCTGCTTCTGAATTCATTTAGTGTTGTTTTGTAAATCTGACAAAACACAGAGTGGAAAAAGTAATCACCAGCAGAGTTTTAAAACATGTTTAACATTTTGACGCGTTCAACCGATCCAAATGGGTTTTGTGTAATGAGGAGAGAGTTAGGGTGCCTTGCATAAGGGAAAACACTGAACGAATGATAAAAACGATGATGAAGCAACATGCTTTTCGGCATAGCAAATTACAAGCTTGTCTAATGTTGAAAGAAGGATGCAAACTCACTTTGATAGCGCATTCCTTGGGGATGTGCAGACAAGAAACTTTTCTCACACTTGGATTCTTCACCGGAGGAAGATCGGATGCTGCGATGTCTCCCCCATCCGCGTGGATCACGACCGCTTCCTTTCCGATACTTATCACTCCGTTAACACTGGCTATGATGCCGCGGTCGACCAACCGATGCAAAATGAGCCGAGTGCGTTCATCCACGGCATGCTCAGCGGTGTAATGTTCCTTGTCTTCATGAAGTCGTTGACTCCTGCATCACAAACATGTTCCAGTCTGGCACAAACCAACAGATCGACCAACAGTTCGTTCCAGCAATACCCATACATTAAAATGATTGACAGCAAACTTCTTTTCACATAATTACAAAGTTTTGTTGTAATTCAAAAATACCGAAACGTTCACAAACGAAAATATAAAAGAATATTCAACCTTCTCTGTTCTGAGAAAGCGTGCTTCTTCAAACTGTTGTAGATTTTATTGTTGAGCTGAATATCCATGCCAGTGGCATCTCCAGTGCGAAACTGAAGTGGAAAGCCATCTTCCAAACGCGCTGTATTTCTGCGGCCGCATAACTCACTATCATGTTTTGTGACAACTTCCTTTCCAAATATCACATACCCTGTGTGCAGTGCCGACAAATAAAAAGAGTTTAAAGTCGCTAAAACAGCAGACAGAACTTTGGAGTATTTATCTTGGAGGTATTCAAGCAAGAAAGCAGTTTTACCTTTGTCGTTCTTTATCTCAAGAATATTCTGACTTGGGTCTGCACCCTGTCCACTTCCTATATCCTCGTCAGATGAGGAATAGAGATCTTCATCATCATCTTCTTCTGACACAAACATCTCATCCGTTCGATAATTCGTGAATGATAATTTGACCTAAATAATTAATAACACAGCGTTTGCATGTGCTATGTGCAGATGGCCAACTACCATTAACATATTGAGCAAAACGGTAAGAAACCTTTGATCCTGACGCCTGTATCAATAGCAAGAGTTCAAAACAGACACAATCAACTCAACGCTGCCCACCTTTGAGTTTTTGTTGACCTGTCTCTCCTGCTTTGCAATGTACTTGTTGTATTCTTTGTCCATTTCAGCTTGAAGCATTTGAGCCAGAAGTGCATCGTTTGACGTGTCCTCCGATGAACCACTTGCAATATTCCCTTCAGTGAGGTCAGGTGGTTCTACAAATGATATATAAACAGAATGATCCAATGCATGTATAACTGTATAAGTTTGCATAAAATGTAAATAAACCAGGAAATCGGAAGTATACAAACCAAACCTTATGCAAACATAAATTTAACAAACCACACAAGTCAATAACTGTTCAAAGCACCATCTTACACACCTCATTTCAAAGCTCCTTAAAAACTACATGGGCAACAGAAATGGATGAACATGAAAAACGGCAATAAATTGTTAAAATCTTCTCACCAGTTTCAATGGTGTCTGGCTGATAATTTTCTTGAACAAGTTTAGTGTTTTCTTCAACTTGTAGTTGACTGGCAAGTTGTTCACTCATCACATCTTCGAAGGACACTGCTTGATTCGACTGACTAGTTGTTTTCGCACTTTTACACCAAGGACTCGCTGAAGTTGTGTTGTCAAAAGAACGAGATGAACTCTCAGGCTGGTCGTTCAGTACAGCTGAGCTCTCAACCAGCGTGGATGAAGAAGACATTATAAAAAAGTTTAATGTAGCAGGTGGCTTTATCTGTTTAAATTATGTAACTAGAAATTAAATATATTCTTTTTATGAAAATATCCAACTTTTTCTGAATCTTTGCAACGATTCAGTTACGGTACCAACAGTACCAAATCTGTTAAAAAATAACTCTTTGACTCACTTTTCATTGGTGTTTACTTCACATAAAATGTACAGGCGTTATTCCTAATTGCTTGAGCCCTGGCTACCGAGCTAACCTTTGAGAAATTTCAAATAAACACATCTTTTATATGGTTGTTTGATATTTTTTATTGCATTGTCCAAATTTGGAACTTGTATGCTTGTATGTATAGATCTTGTATGCACCATACAATCAAAAATGACAAGTGCAGCCGGGCGAAAAGGTTTGGCCTCATTTGAGGTTCGTAATTTACTTTGTAAATGAATTGAAAATTGGGTGCGCACAAGCTCTGTGCCCAAGTCAATAAGTGTGGAATTACACCTAATTACCTAATCAATTAACTAATTAACCTAATTGCACCTCAGTATCTGATACAGTCATAAAAATACAATAGAGAGCGACTATTTTACCGTACGTAGGACACAGAGTCTGTTGTTAAGGATATAGCTTAATAGGTGGTTAAGTTAGGAGAATGGCTATGCAAAATGATGGTTTCAGCTATTTAAGGTTTTGTTGGGGTTAGATTAGAAGGCAGATTTAGTTTAGGTTGGTGTTATTATGTTATAAGATTCAAGTTAAATTAAAAAAACAACTGTGAAACAAAGCTTGCCAAAACAGTATATTGAGTTTGTACAGTCAAGCAGTTCGCCAGACCGCATTTTTTTGCAGCTCTACACCTAAGATAAATGTCAAATGCACTTTAAGCAAACTTTTCAACCAACCTTGCGTTTGTGTCACCTAAGTGGTAGCAGCAAGTGAGACACCACACAACTTCACCCCTTTTGAAAAGCATGGTCACCGGCTTTTAAATTAAGGAATTTCTGACTGGTTGCGTTGTGTCGAGGGTAGGAACTGTGTACGTTGAAAAATCTCGTGCATGCAGGGACCAGACTTTCCACTATGGCCTATAGTAACCTATCGGATTGCACGACTTACACGTATACAGACCTCTGTCTACCAGACTCGACTTGTGTGATATTGGGATTATGCTCAAAACCGCCCAGGCAACACGTAATGATTGAGCAACCCCATTGAAATTCTTTACGGGGAACCACCGGTAACGGTATGTTTTTCTATGACGCTTCCAAAAAATACCATAGATAAAGTTATAAAATATAATATTTCATTAAATTATGACTAAATCCACTACAAAAAACTAACTGTTAATACAAATTTTTCAAACAAATTCTTATGTCGCTTTGTATGTTTTGTTACTTTTAGTAAACATTTTAAGATAAAACATTCCAAAGACGAAATTTTATAGTAACCTTAATCATGCCAACGTCCCCAAGTGGGAAGATTTTTCTGGATGGCATTTTCAGAGAATCAAACTTATTTTGTCTTTTCGTATTCATTAGTACCAAAAAAAAGGTGCCAAAAAGTGTAATTTGCAACCACTTCTTTTGAAAAACGTTCAATTTACGTTTTTAGAGATTTTTGTGTATAAATCCAAAATGCTTTTGGGCTTTAGAGTTTAGAGTCTCTAGGACGTAGAGGCAAAATATTGGCACATACAGTACATAAGAGTGTGGGTATTGTGGATATTCTACCATCGTCAATATAAAGATAAAACCTAGGAACAAACTTGACTGTGAAGCCGACCTAAGATGTACATTATCTTCTACAAAGCCTCAAATTAAACGTTTGGTTTCCCAAAAATAATTACATCCTTCACATTAATGAAAGTTAATTGAAAATAAATTATTGTTTTGTTTAATGCTTTTTTTTATTTTGCAATGAGGTGGGGCGCGGATTTTTTAGGTACCGTTAAGGAGGGTGTGTCCCAAAAAGTTTAAAAACCCCTGCTCTAGGTTATTTAGGCAATAGAGTATATGAAAACTCAGGTTGCAGTGTCATGCACTAAAACATTTGGGAATATGACATTGCTGAGTCAGCATCTTTGTGTTGGTACAATGACGCATTCATATAATTTCGAAAATTCAAAAACGACATTTCCTGAAGAGAAAAAGGCATAAACCTTAAAGTGTGCAAAAAGTACTACTAAGAATGGACGAAGACTTACAGAACTAAAAATGTGATATTATAATTACTCATAAAATTACTGGTTATGTTAACTAAAAGGTACTACAATATGAAGTACACATTAAGTTTGATGACTGTACTAACACTTATCGCTACTGCACCACTGAGGTTAACACCTTGCACACTCTACGCCAGGGGCGGGCAACTTCTTCGGTCGGCGGGCCTGATATGAGAAAATGAAGTACTTGGCGGGCCGGATTCCTGAATAGATTGAAACGCAGCTTTGTCTTATTAATGTTCATGGTCGAAAATATTTGCTCATAAATGTATGTAGACCCGAACAGAACAAGTAGATTTATGGCCATCTTTCTCAGGTTGGCAAACTTGGACTTATTCAGTGACGCAATACAGGGATTGCGGCAGAATGTGGCCGCAGGCCACATTATCATGTAAGACCGGAAACTGTCTGCGGGCCGCTCAAAATCCCGTCGCGGGCCGGATCCGGCCCGCGGGCCGTATGTTGCCCACCCCTGCTCTACGCCCTAGTAGGCCTACTTTACCGTTTTTGCTTACTTATCAGCGTATTATCTTTAATTTAGTGTACTACAAGAAAATTAGCACATTCAATGGCAAAAAAATGACTAATACCATACGTATAAGATGTTAAGAAATAGGGGTCAAACGTAGACATCGAAAATAAAAACATATTTATATTTCCGATGTCTATCAGGTCAAACTCTGGGGAAAAAATGTTGTTGTTATTCCCCAGGGTTGAAACTACTTACATACTCGCTGTAAATTTTCTAGAAGCCAGTACTCTAGCTCAGCAGCCAAGATAACCACAGGTACATGTCGACATGGCTATTGTGGGGATGTGTATGTCGATGTGCCCAGAAAAGGAATTCATTTTCCGTAAGAAACATCACCTCTTACATCTGCTTGAAAGTCCAGAGGTTTTATTTGGGAAAACTTCAGAGGTGACAAGAGTACATTTATTACTTTACGATTCAAAACTCAGGTATTCAAGTTTACTAATATAATTTAAAAAGTAATACAAAGTAGATTTTGTTGTTTGAAGATTGACTTAAATCACTGCGTCAAAGAGTTCCATCGTTCAGCTGCCGGGGAAGTGATTTGTGATCCGCAGCTGGTCAGACCAAGCCATGTTCTTCTGAAGACGATTGATTATTTATATTCTAACGTTCTTCTGGCAAAGGAAATCCCATTTGCAGTTACATACAATTTCATATTTGACAGGTCCTTTTTTGCTGTTTACAACATATGTTTTAGCACTTCAACTGCACATGTATTAAACCCAGACTGGAAAGGTTGATAAGTGCGCGAGGTGTTAAAATTAATTGCACGTATAATGGCTTTTGTTTCATCTTGTTGCGCAGGGGGGTTCTCACCCAGAAACAGCAAACTTTCTACTCTGGTATTAAACAAGGCTTATATTTTAGTTTTCAATATTGCTATACCAATTATTATAAACCAGCTTTGATAATTTTGTTGTTTAGATTACGGAGTATCCGACAAGATGCTGTGATTCAAATGCTGCAAGAAAATGAACCAATTTCAGCCATGAAAATTCTTGCAAAATGCATCAGGTTTTATCTATTGGCCATGTATAAACTTAACATAGATCCCAAACTGCAGATTGATGCTCATATTAATTTGAGCCATACACAAGACTGCATGAGAAGTTTTTTGAAGCTTTGCTATTACAATCTATGCGAGCTTGATGATAACGACCGAAACGAATTCCTTCACATTCTGGCAGCGTATGTTATTCTCAACGCTGATACAACTGAGGCAATATCTAATCTTTTGTGCCTTCCGAAATCAACAAGAAACACTGAAATCCTGCAACACGCAATGGACATATATTTTGCTTACCAAACAGGAAACTTTATTCGAATATCTCTCCTCTTTCAAAAGCTGGTCCACGCAGAAGCATACGCTGCCTTATACGCACTGATACATAACATGAAGACGATACGGACGCGAACAGTCAAGTTGCTTTGTTATTCACATAACTCAAAATTGTGCAGTTTTCCTGCAGCTGATTTAAAAAAATGGCTGCTGCTTTCCAGTGAAAAAGAATCTGTTAAATTTTGTCAACAATTTAACTTAAAAGTTGTGCAAACCAACTGTATTAAGTTTTGTAAGGCTGACTACATTGAACGTTCTTCATTTTCTACCGATGATTGTTGTATTGTAAATGCACTTAAAGACATTTCCGGTAAATTTTTGTCTCAGTTTTTATTAGATGGTCATTTAACGGTATTGAAATGAAACAAAAGCAAATCCCCGTCAAAACGTTTTGCACTGATGATGATTGAAACAAAATACGACTGATCTCTGCACAAAAACAATATATTATTATGACATCACAATAAAAGTTTCAAAACTTATATATGTTATACTTGCTTTTTAATGAAACAATTTTTAGTTGGAAAAACATAACAAAACTGTTGCACAAACTTATTGATCATTGTGTAAATAAGATTAATACAAGCACCATTATGAGATACAGCTAACGCTACATAAAATATATGATATATAGCTTCGTGAAAAAATTATGCGTGTTCACGGAACAGAAAAATACATTTCATTAATCTACGGAACTAATACTTTTATAACTCAGTTTTATTTGGCTTATCATCATTAAGCATTCCTACAAATGAGTTTGGTTTGTTTAAAATATTTCGCTTTCTGACTACAAATGCAGTAACAGAAGAGGCACAACTTCCCATAAACTCATCGGCTTCCATAAGAATGGCCATGTCTTTCACTAAGGAGTCGTGATCTAGTTTTACCATATCTACATCCAGCAAATTATCTAAAAAACTTTGTTTGAATTCTTTCTCGAAAGATTGGTCGTCTGTTGCAATAAATAGAGATTTTGCTCCTGACTTTTTAATGATGCCAGTCACCTGTTCGATTACGGCTTCTTTTTGTGGATAGCACATTTCATGGGTGAATGGTTTTGTTTGTGAGAAACCAACACATTGCGGGGAAGACATATACGGATACTTAATAGAACCTTTCACATTACGACAAGCCCGTTTCCAATCCATGCCATTTCGTAAGTGGATACCAAGGTAAGGTCGTTTCAGTTCTTTTTCGATGAAATCGGAAGCGAAAGCTTTTATTTCATCTGACCATTCGACATATTTCTGCAAGTATCTGTCGGCTTCTGCGATGGGATAACTCGCAGGGGCCCCCATCAAAGCAATAACTGGGTTTTCATTGCTGGGAAATGCTTCGTCCCATTGCTCCTTGGTTGACTGGTATGACAACCCGCTAGTAAAAGCCATAGACATCTCAAACTCAATATTAAAGTTATCCCAGAATGGCTTAAATGGATTCCCGAATTTTGCAGGGCATGTGGATTTATCCTCACTCCTATCCATTGCAAACCTATGGCAATAGATCTTCCTGCTTTTAACGCCTTCTGGCCAAACAGAAGGGGAAAGATCTTTCATGAAATCTTCCATCATAATAACACGATGATAGGACGAAAGAGGTTCCGCTTTAAACCACTTTGTGTAAGGAACAAATCCATTTCTCCCACCAGAGTTAAAGGTAATCCAAGGCGGCACAATGAGAGTACGATTCAGTTTCTTTGAAAAAGAAAACGAGCCTAAAAAGTGATCTGCCTGATTGCCAAATCTCCCCATACAAGGACAGTACATAACATAGCCATTACTATCAATGCTCTTGTTTGCATTTGAAAAGTTTGCCAACAGGAGGATTGGCGCAAGGTAACGCCACATTTTCACTTCAACAAAATCAAGTAGAGAGCCGTTAAAACACAAATTGATGCAACGGGTATGTGCAGACGTGTCCCAATGATTGCAGCTGTAAGTTAAAAACAAAAAAATGTAAATTATTTAAAAGCTGATAAGCAAATATATCATCTACCTACTTTCACTTTTAATCAATGAAGCGTTGTTTTAAAAATTGATGGACTATACGTGTTCATTAACTGCATTTCTTTCACATGAAAACATTCATAGCCTTTCAGTATCATTTAAACAGAATCAAATACTAACAATAGTTATCAGAAAAAGGCTAAGGATGTATACCACAAACGTATTTATAAGTTAATATACTCAAGCTGGCCAGTAACTAGGTATACTAGCATAGTATCAACATCTCAGCTTAGCAGTCAGGCTCTGAATGATACTACCTTGAAATTGCTATGAGTGGTAGCAAAACCACTCAGGCAGAAAAATATTTATGTCTTAGAAATGCGCTGTAGCATGACCAGAGCGACTGGCATCACGTGGACAAACAAACTGGATAAACTCGGGTACAAGTACAAAGCAATATTATAAAATTATTCCATGTTTATAATAATTTTTTGATTACTGACCAATATTAAGAGTTATATAAAAACTAAAACAGAATTAAACTATTCAACATTATGTACAATTTGCATTAATTCAAGACAACCTTTATAGAAAATGCCAAAAAATCCTTTCTTTTCTGAGAACATCCACTGCTTCAGACGAGGAATTCGCTTCAAATAAGCACACGTGCAAATCAAAAGAAGACTGAATATCAACAAGCCATCAAATGAGTAAACTGCAACACAATGAAAGTAGATAAAGTAGTAGTAGAGCAAGTTTAAGTAGATAAAAAATTGACTTCAAATTCAATTAGTTGCTATTAAGACAACCAATTATGGTATAAACCTTTCTAGTTTTGTTTTGGTTGTCTGATTAGCAAAAACTTGGTACAATGAAGCTTGATTAACATTTCTAACCATTATTCAATGGTGGGTTAACCATTGAAATTATGTGCCAATTTCATTAGTATATATATCCAGCATCTATGAAATAAAATCACACTAAAGGCATGAGCTGAAACTTACCATTTGCCATGCTGTCTTCATAGTAATTCTAATCTAACCTAATCTGTAATTCTGTTTGAAATGAAGCAAAAAACATTTTGAAAGTAAAATTTAAAAAAAAATTCCAGCAAATAGTCTGTGCTAAAAGGCAAATATACTAGTCCAAAAATTACTATTCCATAGTCAAATCAAAAGGTATAACAGGTCGTATCATACAAAATGCTGTCAATGACAAAACATATACATGCCAAGTAACATAATAATATACGCAGCCAAAGATGAACTAAAGTAACAGCATTTAAAATTTAATGATGCCCCGTAAAGCAAATCTACTCAAATTGTTGTTGTCGCTATGAATTGACTTAACAGTTTAACCACTCAACAAACATACGACTAAGAAGACAGAAGCCTGTTGTACTCGGTTACAAGCTGCGATTTGCGTAACGCTTCCCATGTCCGTGCAGCGTAGTGAAACCAGTTCTTTTCGGACAGTGGAAGATGGGTGAGAGGGTGTCTAGGAACAGAAAGTATTAATTTACGAAAAGTGTTTTCAAGTAATGCAGTACTGGGCCGACCAACATATTGCGGAATTGAAAGAAACTGCTTGTCGGCCGCATCAAACGCGACCTTTGTGACATCACATTTCTCCTCCTCATTTTCTGCGTCATTTATATTCGGCAAAACAAAAGCATTGACCTCGTTGGCAACAGGCAGAATACTGGATAAGCCGGGGTATAAATTGGTTTCAATTTGAGAAAAGTATCCTTTGCAGTGGCTGTTGGAATAACGAACGAGATTGTCCATCACTTCATTCATCATGGTGATGGGACGAACGCCAAACATGTCCGAGTCCATTTTATTGTGAACAAACAAAATAACTGGCTTGAGATCACTCGAACTGTGCTCAGAGGAAGAGCTGCTGTCGTGGGATGGAGGAGCTGACACTGGTTTCAACATTTCAGCTTTCTGGAGAAAGTTGTAGATGTTGCTGTCGGTAAACCAATCCTGGACAACTATCACGACGTGACAGACGGTAAGCAGGAATGCGGTTATCTGCAATGATTGGATCTCAATACTCGATGCACTGCTATAATCTGATGATCCTTTTCGGTCGTAATGAATGGATTGTTCGAGCACTGAAGAACTAAGAATTGGCTGGGTGTCAAGTAAAATAAGTCGATCATTGGTCACAGCCATGTCTATTCCCGAAGTCATGTGACTCGCTTTTTCTTTTGCTTCTGCCGTCTGGGGACGAAACAGGAATGATTTCTGTGGCTCTGTCAGTCTATTCCCTGCAGCAAGCGAGAGCACAGTGGACTTTCCAACACCTTGCATGCCTATTACTCCAACCACCAGGAAATCATTTTGGTCCTGCAGAAATTCAATACCCCCTTCTACCCAATGCAAAGTTGAGTCCAGCATTTTCACGCACCGGGAAGAACTGCTATCTTTTGTTTTTGTGGACATGCCACCCTGTGTCTGGTTTGCTCCACTAGAGCTTGTGGCTTGGGCAAGACTTTGTTTAACAATGTTTGGAGAAGCACCAGCTCGAAACTTTGAATCTGAGGATGAACGAAGAATGGGTCCTTTCTTGTCTCCAGATAACTGCGGGGATCGATTGAACGTCATCGACAACTTTGGAGCAATCGCAACAGTTGGACTTTCGGCAACTTCCTTCCAAGAATTTCCGCTTTCATTTGAAGTACCTGGTAACTTACCCGACGCGGGCTTTGCTAAAATCACTGGGGTCTTTGCACTTGGCTGTGACAGACTAACTTGAGATTTTTCTGGATCTTCACCAGGATTTTTTGCAGATGAGGGTCGGCCGGACTCCGCCCTTCCTTCTCGTCCTCTATAATCAGACTCACGAACAAACTCACGATCACGAAACCTTTTCTTTTTGCGACTATAGCTATTCCCGTAGGACGGTTGACTTTGACCACTTTCAGACATTGTTCTTACGTATCTTACTTATAATAATATGTTTATAATCTTTATCACAAACTGGATATAAAACCAGCCTATAAAACTACAAATAAAATACAAATTTTGTCATAAACAAAATATTAGATGTTTTTCCTGTATACCATTAACTTTTTATTATATTGGTGTAGGCTGTGTAGTGCGTATATACTGTACCATAACAGCTTAGTAGATGCACTGGAACAACTTTGCCTAAATATTAATTTGCTATATATTTTATTTAGCCTAACAATATCCATAGGCTAAACCAGTCAGAAATATAATTATTGTACTATACTCAGTTTTAGTTAACTCTTATGATACAATACATTAGGCCTATTGTACATGCTCAAAAGTAAATTGTGTGTATCACCTGTTGGCTAGATTGGGAAGTTTGCTAAGTGTGCAAGAAATTAAAATTAATTGCACTATAATGGCTACGTTTTAACTTGTTGCAAAATTTCCATTTGATAAGGTGTCATGTTAGGATAATTACTATTACAAGTAGGCCTATTAGCCTGGGTTTGAACTGAACAAAGGTTGAATAGACCTAGGTGCACACTTGGCTAGCCATTGAACACTGTCACCGGGTCTGCACACCCGAGATCTCAGCGAACCCTGCCATGAAATACAGACCGGGCGTGCATCAAAACTTCAAATCTTTATTTATTTATTATGAAATGGCGTTCAAACAACCAGCTTTTCTTGTTTCCTTATCATAAATCGACGTAAAGATAATAAAGTTCGGTGTTCACGTTGACAAATTTCGAGCGTGCATTTGCCTTACTTTCCACTATTGCTTGAATGGAAGTCGGTAACCAGACAGATTTTTTATAACCTGCCAAATATCAAGGGCAAAGCAATCGCAGTTCTAATGGCGGTAAGTCTGAAGGGAAACTAACACTAGCTAAGAGCAAAGTCTGATGAAAGCGTTTCCATTATGTTGGTGATATTTGGTAAAGTGCAGACGTGTGTGTTCTTTACGCCTGCTAATAACCGCTAGCAAATTTTCAGCAAAATAGTGCCAAGCTGCGAACGATATTGCTGCACTAGTGGGCCCTACCTCAGCGCACAAAATTTACCATTACCCTGGTCAAGGAATAATTATCACAACCTTCTACGACAGACGATTGAGACTTATTACCAGAAACGGGGTTACCGGCGACTTTAGTTCTACGGCGTAGAATCTGCGCCGTCACCAGATACCACACTAGAATTCCAAGACACGATGTCATAACCTTAACGGAAGGTCTTCCAAAAGCGACGGTTTTACTCCGTCTTTTCTAGTACAAACCACAAAATCTTATCACCTTTGGAATGGAACCAAGAATTTAAGTTACCATTCCCACGAAAACGGAAGTCATTTGTGCACTACTTCGCCGGTGAGGAAAAGTATAAGTATATTTAAAAGCGGAATAGTCCGGATGATACCCCATAGCGTTGGTACCAGTAACCTTGGATGAAAATGAGAAAGAAAGCAGACGATGGCTACCAATGAGACAGCAAGCAAGTAATGCTTATTACATTAATTTGCGGGATGCTCACAAAAAAGTTAAAAAACAACAGAAATCCCGAACACGATGCTTTCCGTGGATTGCCCGCGGTTATTCTATCAAGATTCTCGATTCCAAACTGCGCGTACTGCACAAATATATAGATGGTATGACATTGGTAGCCTTTTGCTGTGTATAAAACAATTATCCGGTTCAGCGTTAAATTACTTTTACGCTATTAAAAAGCGTGCTACTGTTTGCTGATTGTCATAATTAACCCTTATTCCTACGGAATTCTCATACAAATCTGATGATATTACGATGTTATTTGTGTTTTATTTCGTGTGTTTAACAATAAGCTCTGTACTATATTTTGGCCATGTTTACTATACGCAACACGTTATTACTTCCGAATTACGTCATTCGTACCACGTGGGCACGTAATAGTCGTAACTTTCACAAAGAATCAGGTTTTGCACTGATGGACAAATTGTTGTGTGGTAAGTCGTTTTAACTAGTTTAAAGGTAAAAATTATCATAAAAAGCTGATTATGATTCATTATTAAATTTATAGCGAGTATGTATGTAAATTTCATATCCTATACTGTAGATGAAATTTTGCGTGTGCGCAATTCCAACGGACTAGGAAGTCACTCGTTTTGCAATTTGCCCAACCAAATTACAAGCCAGATGCTTTGGAACCGTTTATTACTTGCACCAACAATTATTTCATGTGTCGTCAAAAGGTGTATTCTGTATCGCAGGACGACTCACTTCTCAAAGTGGAAAGAACTTTTTATTAAAAAGTATTGTGACAAAAAGCTTTTGTTTACTATAGCTTAGTGACGTAGTCAAGTCGTCAAACTCGAGCCGCAAGTCAAGTCCTTTATCGTTAAAGAGAAGAGTCCAGTCTAGTCATTGGGCAAATAAAACTCTCAAGTCAATTTAAGTCAATTTACATATGACACCAAGCCATACAAAAAGCAAAACTCATTTTTTGTCAACAAGAAGCGTTTAAACTGTTTGAAAGTTTGCTTCGTTTTGTCAATCCGAATGCGTTCGAAAATAAACAAACCTCATTTCAAATTATAGCCTACTTTAACGGTTTGAACATAAGAAAGCAAAAATTGTTATCTTAATTCTGAAACGTAATCAACAAGGACTGAATCGAATCTGGTCGAGTTATTTAAGATATTTTCTAGAAAGTGAATCGATTCAAGCCTTTACAAAAAAGAGCTTGACTCGGACTCGATTCGAGTCACTGACTTGAGTTATTTCACCTCTGCGTATATAGCTTATTATTCAGTCACCTACTCTTATCTACGCAATTCGATATTGCTTTAGTCTGTTTTATTTTTAGAACGTAATTGCTTCATAGACTGAGGTGTATTTACAACGCTGTGGATGCTGTTGTTAATGATCTCAACATTGGTGTCCAAAATGTTCACATACAATATAGAATAGATTTATATAATAATAGTAATCAAATTACAAAGTAGTTTTGCTAGGCAGAGGACGAAGAGGACTTATGTCCTGAATGCAGGAAGCGTCTCTCACCAACATCGGGTAAAATCCGACCAGAGCTGAGAAAAGATTAAAAGGATTAAGCTAGCGCACAATCTTTGTAACTATCCAAGCGCACAACCTACGAAAGACCAGCCCAGATACTTTATGGCACACTTACTGACTAAACAGATTGCAGGATCAGCGTTGGCCGTATAATCAACACCAAACTACTTCACTGCTCTGATCGGTTATTTTGCGTTGCGTAATAATAAAAGGCGGCTGGCCAATATTTCTCTGACAAAAATTAATAACTTGCCTGCAAATGCGGAAGGCTCAGTACCGGTGGGAGCGTTTTGCATGCACATGTACAGAGTGTAGCTGTCCAACTTGGAGATGTCTTTGACGTGGTCCAGGCTGTTGAACGTAAAGATCCGTCGATCGTCACTTTTAGCAACCAGCGACACGTGACCGGACTCGAATTCAAGCTTTTCCGGGAGCGGTCTACGAAATGAAAAAAGTGGACGATCCAGGAAACCAAAATCGGCTTTACAACTCAGTATTATAATCTAAGTTATAACTTCTTATTCAGCCTTCCATATCCAGCACATTGGAACATGAAGAAAATAGCAACTATATTCTATGTCATGACTCGATAAAAAATGGCTTTGAGTTCACCTGGTTATGCAACTTTATGAACTCGGTTGAACTCACTTGGCAAACATAAGAGAGAAAGACCATCCCCTGGTTGTTTGTGGCGTTGGTTTGATCGTAACTGCGGCAACTCCTGCCATGGGAGCAATATCGACTACACCAAACGACGCTCTCATCATGTCGGGGATGTCGCAGGAGATCGGAGTATCAGCAGCTGTGTACGGAACAATATTTTAAAATTTCTTTCATCAAGATAGTATTTGGAAAAAAAACAAGCCATTATGTGATTGTTGTCTAAATTCTAAAGTAGCGAATATGCTTAGTATATCAGCTGTACCGTTTATTGATAATATAAGGGCAAATAAAAAGTATCGTTTAGTCCAATGCGTTATCCTTAGGTTAGTCACTCCTATAAAACATTATTTTTATTTCAGCAAACTAAGGTACGATAGGTCGTCATCGCGTTTGTTTTCTTTAGCTAACTTCGCAAGCAATCTGAAAGACTTATGAGGGAACTTTGTTATTCCAAGCTCCCAATATACATATTCGTCAGGTCACACCGGCGATTAAGCTGTCACGTCACAATCAACAATCGTATTCATGATGCGCGATGTTCCGCTGAATTTTAGAGGTAACCCGCGCGTGTGACAATAAAACACACGGCTGGTATATATAGGCCGCTATAAATTATAGCCCTGAAAACGTATTTTGGTTTTAACGACTATTCATCTGCTTTCCTTTCGTGTTCTCAAGCTTACGTAAGTAGGCCTAGCCTAAATGTAAAGTATACGCATCCAGTCTAACGTATGCTAAGACCATTATAACTTTGAATTTAATACAAACCATAATCACAAGCTGCTTCTACCCCATTCCAACGACATACTCCAGACGATCGACACCGGCATCTACGGTTTTTCCTGGTACCGGTACGGAGGGCGTAACTTTCATCGCAGGACACGGTACAACGGCTCCGGTCGGCTGCTCCGTCGGTACAAACGATATCACCGTTTTTTGGCGCGCTCAGTGGCTCACATACAACTTGAGCTGAAAGTAGAAATTTATTAATTATCAAGTTACATAATGTGGGGTATATTCAATAAACATCTTCTAAACGGATTGAATCTCAAATGCAACAAAACCGGAATGAAGGTGCATTCTCTAACTGAGCTTAGGCTACCCAACTGCAATAAATTGTTAAAACGAGTTTCTGGACCTCAGTTACCGGTATAAAAAAATCAATGAATTCGGTCAAAAATTAAGCTTTTATACCTGGACATGGAACATATTTTGTAAGTTGGGTAAAAGTTTTATTTTATGCGATACACTTTACATTTGTTGATCAATTTTTGTCTCACCTTGGTGCGACGGTTGTCAATTTATCAAGACTGACAAATCACACCAAACTACTAAATGGCCTAAATTTTTTCCTTAGCCTAATATATAGTTGAAACAAATGTCATGATTTTGCCTAATTTGGTCAAGTTTAAGACTTAACAATAAAACTTGTACTACACCATTTGAAATTACCAATAAAAACTTGAATTGAAAGTTCAAAATTAAACATGTTTAAGTCCAAAGAGGTTAAATTTCATTGCATCTTTTAAGAACGCATCAGATGCATCTCAAGAATAAAACTTACAATATTGTAAAAATTTTGTATGTTAGTAAGAGTTTCAGAAGTTAAACATTATCAAAGGGACTTTCTATCCTAGTACGCACCTTGAACTTGTGATTCTGCTAATAGAACTAAAGCAACGGCAATTGCTGCAGATATCAACATAATCTTTTCTTGTACGTTCCGTCACTAGGGTTTCATGCACAAGATATGGGTCTTTACGAAAAGCTGCTCTTTTTGGAACTAAAAGGCAAACTGTCGATGTGTCTTGCTATTATGTTTGGACGCACATTCATCAGCGCTTACGTAATAATCATGATCCATTTCACGGCCGTCAGTTGTTTCCGAACCATAAATGACAGTGATAACTTAGCAGTCGATTCAAATCGACCCGAGCGGTTAATGAATGGAAACATGAGTCATAAGTTATTGCTTCTGTTGTGACTGACTTCACACGTCATTGCACGTCGCGATTCCAAAGATCGAAGATAGAACTGAATGGCTCTTCCGTTTCCTTGATACGAGTTCACGATGACTCAGGTGAAATGGTCTCATTTGAAATGGTCTGTAAATAAAATGGGCCCTGTTTTGAGTTAACAGACTTGGGATTTTGAAAAATTTCGACGAAATACGAATATCCCATCAAATAAGATTTCAACATCTGTGACGAATTAAATTTATGCTGACGGCGAAGGATAAGGCCTAAAATAAATTAACAATCTCTTGCAATTAAACGAACTTATATTGCATATAGAGATACTAGTTGAACGCGTATTATCATTTACTATTTACTTTTCAGAATGATCATTTATTTTGCTGCAAAAATGTCTGATAACAGCAAACACCAGATGACGTTATGCACCAAGCAATTAAAAAATCAGTTAAACTGCAGGAAAATTATTTCAAGTCGATCTTTAGTTTAGAGAAATTAATTGGGAACAAGCGCTTTTACACTTTGTCCATTTGAGAAACCTCGTGGAAATCACGCAGACATAGAACATGGGTCAACAGCGGAAAACGTCGAATATCGCTATCGCGGTAATTTTGCAGCATTGAGCTGGGATGGATACGGCACAGGAAATGGATGGAAGCCAACTTAAAGCTTCTAGAATCTACTTTTTTCATATTTTATCGTTGATTATGTTCGTCCGCTTCTATTAAGTGCATCAGGTTTTTATATCTTGTATATTGGCTTATTGTGTAATTTCGTCGTAAGAAATTTATCTGCTTGCATATGACGACTGGATAAAAATTATTACAGTTTTCGTTTAGAATAACCAACGTAATAATGCAATTGTTTGATTTTCTTTAAAATGGTCTAATGTGTTAAATCATAATTTTTGCGTATAAAATTGTTTTATCGAGACAGATCAAAAGGTAAGTTAAACTTTTTGCGTCTATTCGAAAAATATAACATGAGATATACATATATAGTATATACTTTCAAAATGATCTGTTTGTTATGATTCGAATAAGCTCATGATCATAACTTATATGAACATATTCTACTAAACAACAATAGTACACGAGTGTTCGTGAGTTGGAGACACTAAAAAATTTTTCATTGAAATGTTAAATCACATAAATGTTTTATCCGCTGTTTTCTTCTTCTTCTACTACTTCCTATGTGAAAATAAAATGCTCTTTTGCTGCTTCCAAAACGCTCCTTTGTATTTCAAAGAATCGTAGACTTCTACTTCTTCTCCATCGACAACATATATCTTTCCATCATGGACACAAGCCGAATGTCCACTTCTTGGCTTGGTCATCGGAGCAACGTGGCACCAATGATCAGTGACCGGATCATATCTCTCTGAAGATGACGTAGTGGCGGTTGACGATGATGACGATGAAGATGACGCAGTTCCGGTTTGTTCGTTGTCAGTGATACCTCCTATGACGTAGATCTGACCGTAGAGCACCACTGCTGCAAAGCTATGACGACCTTGAAGCATGGGCGAGGATGGATGCCAGGTGTTGTCTTGGAAATATTCCACAGAACTAAGCAATACTTGGTTTTCTCTAAATCCACCCAATGCATAGAGCTTATTGCCGTAAGGTACCAAGGCACAAGCGGCTCTTCCCGTTCCCATATTGCCCATACTTTCCCATTCTTTGCGATCTAACCGCAATCGGTAAGCTGTTGCTATTGCGTTTTCGTTTTTGAAACCGCCAGCTACGCAAATATTTCCATCAAATGACGCACAACTGAAAGATTTGTTTTCGGCACTATTGTCATCTTTACTAATGTCGTGAGGTGACCACGCTGAGTTTTCCAGTAGATTTAAAATAAAAATTTTATCCAAACTCGTTGTCAAAGCGTACGCTTTGTCATTTGACACAATTATTCTTGCAAAGTCAAATATGCCTGGGTTCCGACGTCCGATCGTCCTTGACGTCAAACGTACGCGATTTGACAAAATGATCCAATTTTTTTCACAAGCATTAAATTTCGAAATCTTCGCATAATTACCTTTGGCCGCAATGCACTCAACAGGATGACAAGGTGACACCTGGCTACGAACACAACAAACGTCTAAAACTTTGCGGACGCAAGTCAGAGAACCGCCGACATATTCAATAGTGCTAACCATATCAGTTAACAACCTGGTGGAGATAGACCTCAAGTCAATGTGACCAAACAACTGTGGGAAGTATTTCTGTCTGTTGGTGGAATCATGATCAACCCAACCTGCGATGCATTTGCAAACAACTTCACCGGGTGACTGTTTGTTGTTCATTAAAATGATTTGGTCAATTTGAGAATGATCAAGATCTAGGAATTTGTCTCCTTCAACTAATGTGCTGAAACTTTTAACAATAAATACCTCAGCAAGTGATTGAAGTGTTTTTATCTTGTATCGAACTGAACAAAGCCAGGTTGCTACTACGTTGGACACAGAAATCTGATCAATCAAGTACTCGCTACAGCGATTTTGTACCAAAGCTAGTTGCATGTAGTCGGCAGCAGCAACGACATCATATATATTATCCATATCAGCTTCGAACTTGCCTGTGTAAATGTAATCGATGACAACACGCATCACTTCTGCATTTATACCGTCCATATTGGTTTCATTTTGACGTTTTTCAGCCATATCTGATAGAAACATTTTCCTGAAATATGGAGACAGAACTCCAAGCACAGTTTTATGAACTTTGAACTCTTGATCATCTGCTTTGACTGTGAAGTCACAAAAGCTTTCTTCATTAGTTCTATCATCATCAAGATCTTTTGTTATGACGTGAGATCTGTCGAATTTTTCTTTATCTTCATATCTTCCATCAAGACAAGGATACATTTCACCAAGGTTTGTAATGACACAAATTAATTTTAAAACATTCCTGACAAAATAAAATTATCTATGGTTTAGGGCTTTAGGCATTTAACAAAAATAGAATCCCACCTGCACATTTAAAGACTGGTTGTTTCTGAGATATCTTGCCTTCCTCACAGGAGGTATTTACAAGTAGCAACGTACCAAGCTTTTGGATCTAGTTATATTTGTAAACGATCTTTCTGATTGTTCTTTGTTAATGCTGACAAACCCCTTTGAAAAGAAAAAATAGTGCTAGGTTACATGACAGTCCAGTGACGCCTGAAATTGTACCATGGTCTGTAAAGATTATTATTATTATTAGATTACTCTATTAGATGCTGATAGATAGCGATGAATTCAAAGTATTTAAAATGGCTTTTAAAATGAAAATGATTTTACTGTAATTTTTGATAAGTCCGGTTGTGGTTAGTCTTACTGATCAAAGATTGTTTTTTAGATTTTCTGTCAATCACCAGCGTTACGTTTACCCAAAAGCTAATATAAAAATTCAAATTAGTCCCTTTCTTACCATTTCTGTCTTTAATAAAAACTTTTGTTTTAACAGCACGAACGCAGTAAAAGTTTGTTTTTCTAAAACTGTTATTAAGGCTCAGAATATATTTCACTTGTCTTATATCATCATTTGTTGAAAATGCTTCAAATATGAGACCGTCTCAAAATCAAACGCCAAAGATAAATGCGTCTTCCTGTTACCGACAGCTTGTCACCGAGAAGGTTCTGCTCCATGGACAGGCACACCCTGTAAACGCAGTGATAAGCCTTATTGTCTGTGACTGTTGTTTAAACTCCATGGCAAAGTAGCTGACATGCTATTTACGGAATCATGGAAGCTGTTTGCAAAGTGTTAAACCCGTTAAATAGTAACTAACTGGGTTTGATGGCGTTACTAGAATCAGTAAACCATTGATAGGACGTTTTAAAAAGAAGTAACCTACAGGTGAATGCTTTTTTCATCAGACCAAACTTGCGTTTCGTGAAGATCACCTGAAAAACAAGCTTTTCTAATGGATGTCCTAAACGCGCTCTCATGTGATTTGCAGCAGCGTGGGGGAGTTTTTACCTGTGGTATGCGAACGTGGAAATGCGAGGAAAAAGACGGGAATTACGATAAAAAATCATCAACTGATAGGTGAGTAACCAGCACTTCGAATCTTGGCCTAACGTAACATGCAAAGACAAAGATATGCAATATTTCCAAGCCCGAATTGATTGCTGTTTTTTGGACATCTGATGTCTATGGTGTTTTTTGGTTGCCACACGATGACAGTTTTTTTATTTGACGAGATCTATCTGAAGCTAAGTTTATTTAGAAAATGTCTATTGCAATGCAAATAACAAATATCAACGAAATCTCACGAACTGAATTAACTAAATGACGTCACTAATGATGTCATCTGTTCCGCTTCATTTGACGAAACAGAATCAGTGAAGTGTGACGATAAACGATGAACTTCAAAAGCGCAGGAGTCATACGTCACCATCTAAAGTCGATTGAGAAATATAAAAAATGATTTCAATGATGACGACTAACTTTAGAATCTGGTTGATGACGTATAAATGAAGGGTTTGGCGACTTACCAATGACGTAGATTGATCTGTGCTGACGTCAACACAAAAACGAGAAGTTCTAAAAAGTAATTTAGAAAAATTTCAAATTTACAGATTTTCCACAAAAATTACAATTTGATTTACATAAATCGTCGCAAGACTTAAACTGATTCAGTTACCCATACCCTTGAAATAACAGCACTTACTTTTCCTGGAATTTATCGGAGACTACAGGGGCAGAGTCGGACGCCATCAGGTCCCAAACATGGAACTGATTGGTCGAATCGAGCGCGAAAAACACCGACGATCGACAATTTGACCAATCACAGAAGAGCAGACTGCCGCCATCTAACGACCACGTCATCACAGGATATTCTGGAAACAGGAAGTTTCAGAATCACATGACGTCACAGAATAACATTACGGACTCATTTTCAAACCTTGTTTGACATCAAATAAGGCTAAACTCCCATCAGCGTATGACGTCAAGATTAATGAAGTATTTAAAGCGCTGACTGACAGGAAAGTCGCCGCTCCGGCACCGTGAGAACGATACGTCTTTAACTTTCGATCACGTGTCCAGCTTATCACGTGGCCCTGCAAACATGACAGGATGTGACGTAAAAACAACTTCTCATGTAACGTCATTTGGTTCAATTTTTAAAGAAAGTAAAAACACAAAAGCAGCTAATTCTATCTGTCATAGCAATGACTTAAAACATAAACGCGCTATTTAAAACATGTTCTATTTGTAAGTTGCATAAAGCCGGTGTCATTCAACCAACGCAAGAAATTACCGTCTCATAACCGACGTAGAAGATATCTGAGTCCGGGCACAAGGCGCAGGTGGCTCGGCTTCCCAGCTCTGACGAACTGGAACAAGAAGAATTGAATATGCTTGATATGAGCTACATCGTTAATAACAATACAACGTTATTCGCTGTGAATTAATCGGTTAATAAAAGTTAGTGCTATGAAATACAGTGACGTCAACTTACCTTCGCGATGACGTCACGTCGAGCTTCAAACTTTTGACGAGTTTCACGCGGCCATGTGGAACGAGGTTAACGTCGTCATCGACATCAGATGATATATCGACGACGATCTGACGCAGAACAAACGTTATGACATTATTACATCATTAAAACAATAAACGTAAAACATAATAAACATCTTTAGGACGACATAAACAACTTACCCAAACGCATAACTTCGCTGATTCTTCCAGAGAGAAGATTTGATTAGAATTCTGGTTGCCAGCCGAGCGCAAGCTTATGACCGGGCTGGCGTGAACGTCGCTTACGTTTGCTGCGAGTTAAAATAAGGTTATCTGATGAATCTGACGTCATCACGGACATCGCAAAATCAAGTTTGAATGGTTGAGAAGCTTAAGCGTAGATTCGCGACACCTACCTGTGGAGTAAGTCGGGCTTCTTAGCGCCGTCACTTTCCCCCTTTCAATCTCAATGCATTGGTGCATGCTCGATGCTTCCATGAGGTTATACACAAGCACGCTACCGTCGTTCTACAGACAATGACAAGCGGTTAATACAACGAATGTATTGTTAAAGTTGTTTTCTGGTCAACTCACAGCGCCCGCGAAGAGAAGATGGTTGTTCTTTGGCAGGAAGCATGTTGTGATGGGAAGTGCATCGCAAACCAAGATTCTGTGAAGATTTAAAAGAATCAAAAAAGAAATAAATTTTAATCTACTAACAGCCCCTGGAAAAATTGCTAAAAAATCAAAAAAGAATGATTAAAATTTTATTTCTGATTTATTAACAACTCCAGTTGGTGTGAAATAATATTTAATCAATGAAACATAAAAATTGAAATTATGGACACATGCTGGAATACTTGATGCGAGAAACTAATTGACTTTTTTTCCATTTTGGTTGGAAATTTATCCATAGAAATATCCTAAATGAGGGTCAACTACAGACAAAAAACACTTCTGCTCTCACATATGGCAACAGACCATTTTTATTCAACAAAACTAAACAAACTTTTATAAACAACCAAAACCTTACTTATCAGGTTGCTCAGTGTTGCTTGCCTTCCACACAGTGATGAGTCCTTTCTGGTCTATTCTGGTTGAAACCAGTTGGGATGGTGAAAACGAAATTGCCATCAAACCATCACCAAACGTTGCATGAAGGATATGACGACCTGTGACATAGACATCTTTTAAATACAGGTGTACGGAAAAGAAAATTAAATTAGCTTTTTCTTAGTATTTTAAAGAAGTATTTTAAAAAGAAAACTTTTTCGAAATTTACAATTTTAGTTCAACACATTCATAAACTGTTGATAAAGAACCAAAAAACAGAAGTTGCAACAGCACCTTGCAGATAGGAGAAATTTGTGTTGAATTTGATGCAGGAATCACAGCACGATAAGACGCTCCTCTCATCCGATTTATTGCCCCTCCAAACCGTCGCCTCCATGAACGACGACTCGATGACGTTACTCGCGTACGACATAAACTTTCCAAACTGCAGAGAACTGTCGCGCATCATCGATAAAAAATTTAAGGCGTTGTTTGCCCCTTGGTCCTGTGATGAGCCTGTGTCAACATAGAAATATGATAATAAAAGTACAAAGAAAGGAAGAAAATATCATAATCGATGTATGTGGACTAGCAAGGACCTGGATTTGTAAAAAAATATTATTAAAAATCAGAGTGCAAAGTTAAAATTAAAAAATGTAAAACAGTTCAGAATATTTCCACAAAGAAAATACCAACCTGAATGTTAAAGGAGTGAGAATTATCATAATTAAGATTCGTGAAGAATTTTATAACATTCAGTCTACCTCCAGTGGCGCTGGCGCCATCTTGTGGGTGCTGTGTCCATTTTTCAACAACCTCCGTCTCATCTGTTTGGGTGTCAACTTCGAGGGCATCATCGTTGCATTGAGTCGATACCTATTCGAAAAAATTAAATGGAAATACTGTTTATGATTCTTCGTAAATTTAACCAACACGTAGAATACAAAGCAATGTCGTAGTGAAATGCAACAAAAAATTGTACGTAATATTTGGTCCATGAACTTGTTTGAAAAATTATATTTGATATGGTACCTGTCTTGCGTTTTGGCCTCCAAAATTCTTGATATAAAAATTGTATTCCGTGACTGGCGGAAGATCAAACAGGTCAAAGGTCATGACATCCAATTGTATCAAGGTTAAAAGGTCATTGCGTCGCGTTCTAAAGTGTATTTTACACAGATCAATCACAGTGCACCGTTAAACTTAAAAACTTTGGAATGAAGCTAAACAGCTTAACATTGAATGAATGCCAATGCCATATCATAGGACAATCAATATTTTCGATGACCGAAGAAATATTGAAACTCGGTAGAAAACATAGAATATAAGAAATATTAAAGTCATGTCCCTGTTCATAAAAAACTCCATGTTCGATCTGGTTATTACAAATATTCTGCTCGCTGCGTTGTTGCAAAGTTTTCACTCAACCTTACGTATCTACTTGACTCACATCATCTTTTTCCTTGCTTTGTAGTTGGTTGAATGTTGTCGGGAACTTGAAAAGTTGATGTTTGTTGACATGACTCTTGCAGAAGACACAGAGTCAGCTTCAGTAGGAGTCTGAAAAGTCAACGTCTTTAGTGGAAAGAATTTTAAGTGGTTGGTGTCCCAGTTAATGGGATGCTAATTACAATTAATTCAGATGATTGAGAAGATGAAATCACAAGTGCACACAAGGCTGGAAACAAGTCTCGTACATAAGCACAAGTTTTGACAAGAATTTTAAACACAAATGTGTCGTCATTGTGTGCTTTAGGCATAAAAAACAAAAATAAAGAGACGATATTATTAGATATTTAATACCAAGAAGAGAAGAAAAATTACAACAGAATATCAGCATCCTGACAAAAGCAGTCTCACGAGTAACACCAGACACATACCGACGATGTGTACGTGTCACTCTTGGCTGATAAAGTGCGAGCCGATGAAATTCTCTCGTTTTCACGTTGGATGGCTCGGATCACATCGTCCACCTCCGGATTTCCTCCACCAGCAGCGGAATCTTTCTGCGATCACGATATGATATCTTAATCACATCACGATATGATATCTTAATCATATCACGATATGATATCTTAATCATATCACGATATGATATGATATCTTAATCACATCACGATATGATCACGCAACAACAATCTTACGACACCTATCAAGTCATTCAACTTCTCCCACCTCACTGGCATCATCTTCAAAATCATCTTCATAATCCTCAAACTCCTCGTCATCATAATTATAATCGTCCTGTTTTGTAAAAGCTTATCAGTTTAAACGCAGCAGAAATTAATTGCAGATGCAACAGGTTGTTGATTTTTTAAGAATATCGGTACAACAATTAATAATTCATGATAGTATATAAAATCACAAACAAAAATTCTATCTTGATCTGTAGTTGTATAGTACCGGTGAAACAAAAAACTTTCAGGTACTTATTATAAACCATTGTGGCAATACAAGATTGCGAAAATATTATACTGTACATGTCAAAAATCTGAGTATCCGTACCTCTGGCGTGAGTACTGGTTTGGGATGTCTGAAAGAAAATTTCACTTAAATTTAAAATTAAATTTAACACTTAAATCTTTCACAATAGCTAAATAAATTTTCTTGATGCACATTGCACTAACCATAAATACTATTTATGCTGTGAACGGCAGTCGTATGATTCAGTACGACATGATGAAAAATACATAACCTTTAGAAATAATGACATCTTTAATGATTTTTACCTTTTTTTTTGTTCTGAGTCCTTTCTTTTGCTTGAAGACTCCTTCTGGGGAGGAATATTAGAATTTTAAAAATTAATGAAGTATTGATCTCAAACATTTGAGAAAGCCTGTTTGAAAGCAGTACAGAGTTGGATGGCTTACATATTGTTTAACAAACATCCCACATCTAGAATGGGGAATAGCACAAATTTCGAGTACTAAAAATATGCTAGTTATGTCAGGGTATGACAACCGTCATATTTGTGATCTAATATATTGATTAAAATTATCTGAGTGACTTTATCCATAACAATCGTGCTAGCGTTGCATTTTTCTTAAAACTCACTTCATTTTCGGATCGCTTTTTGTGCCTGAAATCAAATAAAATAAGATTGAAAACCAAATACAACAACAATAGCACAGTATTTTATTATTTTTTAATTTATTTTATTAAATTGGAACTCACCTCCCATCTCTATCATCTCTGTCTCTCTTGTGATGACGTCTTTCCTGTTGCAACAAAACATTAAGAGTTTGTTCACATTATTGTTTCATCAGTGAATGAAAAATATTTCTTTATAAGTTCAAAGAATTTTTACCTTTTCTGCAACTTTCTCTTCTTCTTCACGTCTGATAAAACAATTTATTTAAGTACGAAAAAAATTGTCAAAAATCGAACTTTGCTACAAAACCTAAAGGAACTCAACTAAAAAAAAAGAAATTTATTTGTCTCTTTATTTATGTAGAAGTTTCATGTTCAAAATAATATCTTTTATAAAAAATAATTTGCAGAAATTAGCAACAGATTCGTGAGATGTGTGATTTACCTTCTTCGTTTTTCTTCTTTCTTTCGCTGTCTTTCTACGTCCTGTCAAATATATTCATTAAACATTACAAACTATTTCACAACATGAAAACAATGACAACAGAGCATCATAATCACCACAGCAGCCAATTATATTTTAAGTTAAAGTTAAGATGCACTAATTTTTGTGGATTCAAGATTAAGATTGGCCCGGTTGTCAAACTCACATAATCTTCTTCGTTTCTTGCAGATCTACAAAAACACTTTATGTCAAATTTCATTGATAAAAGCGTGCTGGCTGGATGGTATTTATAGAACATTTTATTTGGACTGAAAAATTTTACCTTCTGTCCCTTTTCTCATCATGGACACGTTCTTTATGTTTTCTCTCCTAATAATTAGATCGTTACTTTTAATACTTTTTACATCTACATTTTAAGATGCTATTTTGTTAATTTTAAAGAACAACACACACTTACCCGATGATCAACTTCATTCTCGGTTTTACGCCTAAAATTTGAATTAACATTTTCACTACATACGGAATATATACATATATGTATGACCGTACAGTACAACTGTACATATGTTGTTGTATATACACTGTACACATATTAACACGCTGTTTAAGACATCATTTGTACATATCTGTACCAGGACTTCTCAAATTGAGACAGAACCTTTTTCTGAAAAGCTTAACCCAAACTAATTTGTCAGAAAAAAAAACTCTGCACATTGTATATAGTCATATATTAACCATTCATAGTCATTTAGCAACACAACATGCATTAAAACCTTAAGTTGGATATATTTATACATTGGCATAATGTGTAAAGAACTTTTTGAACAAAATTGAGCAAATCACGGACCTTGAACGTCTCTCTTCTTTGTCTCGATGATCTTTTCCCTGTAAGACATAACCACAACATTTGTAAATTCGACCAAGTAGACCAAGTTGTTTAAATTTTACCACCAACTAGAACTTAAAAAAATACAGTTAGTAAGATTTTGCTTTCTTTACTAATTAAGATACAGTTTTATTTCTTGTGAAGATATTTGAATCATGTAAAAGAGCCTCTTTTTATACTCACCCTGTCTCTTCTTTTGTCATCTTCGTCATGTCTTCTGTCACGACCTTCTTCTCTTCTGTGATGCCTTTTCTCGTCCCTCCCACTCTCCTCTCTTATTTCTTTTCCTTCTTTTCTTTTCTCTCTCCTTCTTTCGTCATCCCTTCCATCATCTCTGTCTCTTCTTCGATGATTTTCTGACTTTGCATCTCTCCTTGATTCGTGATGCTCCCCCTTCTCATCATGAAACTTCCTGAGTTAATCAAAATTATAGAAAAAACTTGGCAACAAAACGACAAAACTTAATAAAGTTCTTAACTTACCGTTCAGTGCCGCTGCTTTTTCTATTCCCACGCGCAGTTTCTTCTTCGACCTGCAAAACATGCTAAAGTAGATAACAATAGTTGTTAAAGTTAAAATACGTTAAATGAAACTGTTGGTAAATCGGAAGTAATCACATCATTGGAAGGATGAAATATTTTAAACTTTGTGTTCTCCTTTTTTTAAATTCAAAATGTGCCACAAAGTCTTAAATTTTATCAGTGTACAAGAAAAAAATTTAAACACCATCGGTACATAGCCTACGTACCCTGCTGTCGGATTTTCGAGATGATTTTCTTTCAGACCTCCTATTGTCGGAGAAATCAATATCTGGTGAAAAAATGCAGGTGAAACTTTAACCAAATACTTGGATGAAGATTAGATGTAACCAACAAGGAATAACATCAGAACATAAGCTAGACCTACTCTCAGAGCGCTTTGTTTTGTCTCTTTTATCTTTACTCCCATGTAAAGCAGCACTCAGCTCTTTACTGGTCCAAGTTTCATCTTTTCGACGATGTCGTTTCTGTGCATAAAAACCATGTCTTTGCAAGCAATCTTAACAAATTGGTGACCTAATTATATTTATAAGCAATCCAAAATATTTGCTTAGCTAGCTACAAAAAAATTGAAACATAACTTACCTCGCTCATGGCTTCAATATTCAAAATTTTTATTCACAGTTGTCAAAGTCAAAAAGGCAAGAATAGAAATAAGCCTTACATCGAAATCATTTTGTTGATACAATAAAATTTTCAGTGCGTCGACCTAAATCAAGCGGTTTTAATTCTGTTTTCGCATTTTATTAAAAAATTTCCTCAACTTCCGAAGTCATTTAAGAAGATAGTCAAAAGTTTCATCAAAATTATTTTTCCGGAGGTTTTTCTGCTAAAAAATAAGTAATCAAATCAAGCGTTTTATTCGCTTTTACACCCACTTAAGTTCAGATCTGTAAACGCAAGTTTTAAAAACTGCCAATTATTCATTTAAGTAGGATTAAATTAAAGTATTTCAATCAAGTTGTTTGAATTAATTTTAATAAGTGGAAGATTTTTATTATTTTATCTGACAATGTAATCTTACAAAATTTATTCTTTTACATTCAAAACAAAGTAAGATCTTTATGCGGACAAAGGTAAAATGGGAAATTTCCCTTTCTTGAGATCTTTGTCGATGGAAAGACAGAAGTAGATTTTGCCACGTCTGCAACTGATTAATTGTGTTCTGTAAGTGTAAATTTTAGATAAATACTGGATTATTTCTCAAATTGCAGTTATATGCTAGCCACTTACAATAATTTCAACGTGACGAAAACATCCTAAAATTTCACCATGAGACGCGCACACGCCGGTAAGTTAACAGCCATGCAGGGAAGGTTTAGAACTAATAAATATTTTTCATTGAATTGTGGCGTAATGTTTTAAGAATAGAAATATTTCTTGTGTAATACGACAATTAAAAGAATCATTAAATATAACTAAGAATGCCTCAGCAGGAGAACAGTCGGTGTATGAGGAAGAGAACCAAAAAATGGAGGAGGAATTACGACATAAAGTTACAGCATTAAAAGCAGTATGGCATTTGAAAATTTTGTGTCTGGACTAGTAATGCATAACGTTCCAGTTAGTTTTTCTTAAACATTGTCTTGGTCTGTTTCAGATATCAATTAATATTGGCGAAGAAGTGAGAGGGCAGAATAAAATGCTCAAAGATATGGTTGGTTAAATTTATTTAGAAGTTTTCTTTAGCAAACTGCATACCCCGATTTTTTTGCATTAAATTTGATTTAGCCTAAAAGTTGGCACATTACTCTCCTGGGTGTAACTTTACTCACTCAAACATGAACTAACTGTAATTTAAAAATTTAATGATTTGCTAAAAATTTAATGATATGATAATAATGATATAATTTCTTTTCTCCTTAGTGAAAATATCTAATATCTTGTCTAATAATATAACTAACATTTCTAACAATAAATAATTTGGTGGTGAATGATTGAATTAAATTTGTTTTTTTATAAATTTATTATTTTTGTTGAATCATATCTAATGAAAAGGATTTAAAATTAGTTGTGTAAACTGTTTTTTTTAAAATTTTTAATACGTTTTTATTTGTTGTAAATTGAATAAATTTATTTCTTGTGCCAGGACGACGACATGAGCAAGGTTGGAGGATTTCTCGGGAGCACAATGAACAAACTAAAGCAAATATCACGCGGCGGATATGGGAAGATGTATCTCTATCTTGCACTATTTACGTTTGCTGTATTTTTTGTCATGTATTTTCTGATTCGTCTTTCATAAAAATCATTACACTTTTGTCAAAGTGTAATAAATTTTGTACTCCACTAAAACTCTTCTGAAAATTTGCGCAATTCTGACAATTTTGCAAAGAATTTTGTTCAGTTTAGTGACATTGGTTTACTGCTCGCTGTTATATATTTTTATCACTTACAGCACATTGCTGATGAGAGTCAACCTTGCTTAGTGTTGTTTTGTAAAATTTGTCTTGCTCTTTTCAAAGAAGTGTATTGTCAGTGTCATGCAGAGCACACAGCCACAAATGGTCATGATTGTTTGTTTATATTTGTGCAATAATAATGTAATGTGCTATAAAACATACCGCCTTAACTTTATCACAGCGATTAAACTCAACAAAGCGCTTGTTTGTGAGCTTTGTGCATACAGCTACTATAAAATATCAAAAAATGAAATCTATGAATTCTGCCAAACTGCACTGTGGTAATGTAGTAAAAAAATTGGGTACGGTTCCATCAGACGTTGTTGATATGATGGACAATAACAGGAAAATTTCATTTTAAAAGTATTTTTTTAATTTTGTTGAAACCATTTTAATATTGAGATGTGAATAAACAAAATACAGTTGGTGTTTGTGACTTCTGTGAATGCTCATGTAGAATTATATTATTGTTACAAAGACTTTAATGTGAAGGGCAGAGTGCTATAATAGACTTTACAATCGCTTGTGGCTGCAAGGGTGTTTAAAAGCGAGGATTGAAAAAGTCTAAAATTTGGTTTTTGTGAAAGTTACCTTAAATTTCAAAGCACAAATAAAACAGCACTTTTAAAATATTTCAGTAGTCTATTACACAGCCAGAGCATCTTACGGGAAACCTACAGTACAATATGGTCCATGGTCTCAAATCAGTATAGAAGTCTGTACCTAGGATTTTCCCAATGTGATGAATGCTACTGTGACTGATGGTGATGAAACAATCTGCTGATAGTTGCATATTTTATTGCATTTAAACTACAATTAATACTGAGGTAAAAATGTGCAAGTTTCACAGTGACATCACCGTGATGTCATAGAAATTAATGCCACAACGAGCAATAGAACCTCCAGTTTGACTGCGACAAACAAATGACGAACTTCCAGATGAAGAGACAAAATTTCAGCACAAAACTGAAGTAAAACTCCGAAACTTCTGAAAGTAGTTAAAATCAAACTTTATAAAAAATGATTTTTGAAGAAAAAGAACGAGAAGGAACAAAAGAATATCAGACTTACACGGTAAAGAGTTGACTATAAAGCACCTTTTATTGAAAAAATGAAGAAAAATGAGTATAAAAATGAAGGCGTAATTTGTAAGGCCAAGATCACGAAAAATATCACAAACAGTGCTCAAGTCACAGTATCTGCTTGAAGCCTAGCGACCCTATGATATAACCATCTTATGATCGCTAGTAGAGTGTACATGTTACATCATATTACCCCAGCTCAGTATTATCGTTTCGAAGAACCTCAAGTATTAAAAATGCCGCAGGAAAAGAAACTCAGACACGAAAGGAACTTTCTAAAAAAGATGAAACTTAGAAAATTTTACTGCAAAATGCAAAACTTGCTCTGAACAGAACGGTCAACAACTTTTCTTCCACTCTCAACCTGCAATGAAACAACAAGAACTCGGTGAGTGATGAATGCAGCGAAAAATGCTTATAACTGAAAATTTGACGCTTTCTAAGCCCCGCTGCATAAACCGGAATTAGCAGTTTTAAGAAGATTGTGCATAAATGGCTTCACTGTTGAAATAAAACGTGAGAAGATTAACTAATGGAGAAACAACAGATTACACACAAAACGCAGTCACTTAAAAATGAAACTTGGCATTTCTAACCGCTGTTGCCTAAGCTGGAAATATCAGCTTTAAAAAGATTTTGCATAGATGAAATTTTTTATAAATAAAACTGCATTGAAACCCTTATCTGATTTAAAAAAAACGTTAAAAAACTACATCTAAGACGTAGCTCATTTGAATAATTCTCGAACAAACTCCCAGTCCTTTGCTGACCATCACCACACTCACCTCTTTCTTAACGAGGATGTTGAGTTCTTCCCGAAGAAGAGAAATTTCATCCTTGAGCTTCTGCTCCTGCTCGAACTTCTCCTTCTCGTGGTTCTCTTGCATCCTTTTAAGAAGATCTTCGTGTTCCTTCTTCAGTTGAGCAAACTTCATGTCGCTCTCTTTCTTTTCCTTTGCCAGCCTGGAACATTTCATCATTTGTGGGAAATCGTGTTAATTGTGATAGACATTTGGTAACTTTATCAAAGATTTATGATCAACAATATCACAAATATTAGGACGAGGTCAACCGGAGAGCGAATTAACAACTAAAAATGTACGAGGACGATTTCCTTTCATGGAAAAGTTCAGATGCTTTTGGACTGCTTTGAAATTGCAAAAATGATATTACTCTAGTTTCAATGCAATTAACAAGATACATTGTGGCTTTTCTAAATTTTAGCAAGCAACGTAAAAACATCTTCTACTTACCTTTCAATCTCTTCATTCATTTGAGCTGAACTTCTTATCGGCGACCTGCCGGCTGAATTTCTTCGAGCAGGAGCTAGAAAAACAAAAAATCTCATGTCATTGATAATATAATTAATTGTGGATACTTTTTCAAACAGAAAATTCTGGTTTGTCGGCGTAACGGACTATATTAGGCACAATAGGTTGATAAGTAAGTTTGTTTGATTCAAGATTTTTTTCTCGAGGAAAGTAAATCGAAACCCAAATGGCCACAAACTAATTTCAAATACAACTTTCCCAAAAACGTGGCACTGGCCAGGGCTATGGGAAATTTTGACACTTTAGAATTAGGTTAAGTTTGTGTGAGGATATTTATTGTGTTACAAATTTTAAATAATAGTTTAGCTTTGGTTTCATTTAGGGTTAGCAAGTGAGTTTAGCTTAATTGGTAGATAATTTGGTAGCTAGTAGACTGCAAGTACCAGCCGACTGACAGCTGTATACTCCCCAACCTAAATGTACCCACCAGCAGCAAACTTCAGGGAGTTTCATTCTGATATCAGATAAAACGTTAAACCCGAAAAGAGAAATAGAAAAAAAGAAAGAAAAGTTAAACTCACTTTTGCCAACCTCCAATCGGTTTGACGTTTTCGGCAGAGGAGAACGGCGTGGTGATGGATTTCTTCCCCGCCTTGGTGCTTCGAAGCTCGAGCGCCTGCCACCCTTCGAAGTGGACTGTGAAAATTTAGGAAGGAATAAATAAAAAATTGCAACCAAACGGCGTCTATCAAGGATCTGTTGGAGTGAATTCGTGGACGTAATCTGAACCTTAACGTAATTAATCTTACACGTGTATGACATGTGAGATCAATATGTGCTCTCTATGTGTTGTATTTACCAGTCAACAGTGATCCTGCTTTTATAGCCTCTTTATGTACATTCTGTGCTCTTAAAAATACTATTTTCGCTTTCTGTCTTTGTTTTGTTACATTCGTAATGTCAGCTTAAAATAAATGTCAATTTCTTAAAGTAATTTTAATCCCCGATATTGACCCAGAGTTTCTCACCTCGACAGTCAGATGATTCAGCGTGCTTGAATCTGAGCTTGAGTCCGACTTTGCTGAGGAAATTTTTCGAGGCAATCTGGAGATTTAAATGAACAATTAGTGACTCAGACATCACTGCATTCACGAGTGTATTGCATTACGTTTATATGTAATCCATGTCTGATGTAAAAGTCAAAAAAGGCAAAATACAGAGCACTCCAAAAAAAAGACAAAAAAATTCTATGATTCACATGGACTAACACGTGACGTACGAAATAGGTAAGCCTAGTCAAGAGCTCCTACATAAATTAGATTAACAGAAATCGAAAGTGAATTGGTAAATAGAAAGTCAAGGTAAACTGCATCACTTTAGGTAAAACGACAATGTAGTAGGTATCCAAAAACAACATTTAAACACAAACTAGAGCCAAACAAGTACCTGGATGATTTTGTGGTGCTTGTGGGTGATGTCTTTTGCGAGTTGTTCCATCTAGAACCGCAATATAATATCACATGCTTGGAGCATTAGCTGTTATACATTCACAGAGCAACTGTAGGGACAGCTGAACTCGGAATGATCAGCGTTTATGATGACAAGAGAGTTTCAATAGAAATCTTACTTGTGCTTGCTTGACGGTACTGGACTTGATTTTGATGGCAGTGACTTTTTAGGTAATACTTTTTCGTCTTTTACCTGCATTTAACACACAAAGTTGTTATAATGTCAACATCTTTTAACAGACACCAGTGTTATAGAACAATTTTTACTTTAAAAAGAAAACAAAACTTACAAAAATACAAACAGATTATGAAAACAAAGCTTTAGAGTTTAGAGGGGTAGTTAAAAAGTGTAGGATTATTTGTGGTCTACACTCTAACAAAGTATCAACCCCAGAGTTTCAAAAACATAAAAGTGAACAATACCAGTAATTAGCCACTAACAGTTCAACTGACAACTGCGGGTTTGATTGACCGACCGTCGTGCTAATCGAGAATATTGCTAGTCGGAATCATGTTTCTCACCTGTTCCTTTCTCGCTTCTTCCAGCTCTTCTTTCAACCACTTGGGGGTGCTGCTGAGATCCGAGGCTTCCGAGCTATCATTGCTGCTCACTGATTGGTGGACATACGGCACCTGTGATGTCACAATTAAATAAAGCTAAAGTTAAAAAAGACATTTTCAGATAATATTTACATGAAAACCTTAACACAATGGTAACGAGAATGATAGATTTCAGTTGCCACTTTGCATATTTTAACATTTCTTATTCTAGCTACTGTTTCAAGTGCTACCACACACAAATGTTATCAACAATTAAACAAACACAACAGAGCTTTGAGAAACTGATTTCCAAGTTATTTTCTCCTTCAATTGTCACTGTGGACAAATTCTAACGAAAATAAAAGATGTCCGAGAAATGAAAAATTGCAGATCTACTTCACCTTTAGGCTCTGCATGCTTCCTCGGTTCTTTAGCGCCCTCACTTTCTTCTCCTTAATCGATGATTGTGACGAGATAGGTGCGTTCGTTTCCACAACAATGAAGATGTTTTCACGAAACGGGATCAGGTTATCAAGGTAAGCAGTCAGGTCTCCTTGGGACTCTGGTGAGCTTCATTGAGTTATAAGATTAAGATTAATAGAAAGGTCCAAGTTGTTGATATGCTTTGTCATGGAATATGACTCATTACTAAGATCTACGACGGTCTTTAATTTTACAAAATGTGGTTATGGTTCCTTGTGGCTGAAGGTTACTGAAGGTCCTATTACTTTCTGGCATGGTGCCAAGCTGTGGGGGTTAATGAGTCCATATGCTTTAGTGACTCTAACTCAAATGACACTACATCCTCACCGAATGTCCAAGATAGGGACCGGATCGTAAATGACCTCAGGTAATCTGGAATCGGACGTCTGTGATTGGTTTAACGGTTGCCCATTTTCACTGTCATTTTCTATTGCAATAAAAAATATGAAGTGAAATTTATTTCACCAAAAATGGAACGACAAGTAAAATAAATTCTGCACGAAAAGCATAAGTTGAATAATAAATAATTTTTGTGTAAACGTTGCCAAAAACATTGAATTTTATGCAAAAAAGTATGTGGTAGTCTGGTAGATTCAATGCAAACAAAAACTAAACAAGCTGCAAGTGAACTCGTCACATGCTCACCTTCCATTGAAATATCCTGGAAGCTGGAGGAGCGACTGATGCACTCGGAAGCATACGCAGAGTCGGGCTGGCAACTGGGATGAAGTTAATCACAAATAAAAAGTGAAACCGTTAAAGAAACCAGAATTAAGCACAGCCCAAGAACAATTTACAACGACAACTTCAACGAACAGATAACCACCCACCTGGAACAACTCCTCACACTAAGAGTACTCGTCGTACTCATCGTACGTCGGTGACCTTTATCTGACCCTGGGGGTTGCAAAAGACCCCCCGAGCTTGAACTGGTGAAATTCCCGAACCTGGTCCCCCAGTAAAGCAAGATCCCGTTTGAAGTACCAGCAGCTGTGTAAGTGTCGCCGCAGGCAATCACCTGACATAGAAACAAGGTCAAAACGGTCTTGAACTCGAATATCGTTATCGGCGTTGCAATGAAATGAAGCAAACTCCTCACCAGGACTTGATGATCTTTTATGCTTTTGACATGGAAGGGAGAGGGATGTGCTTTGCTACCTCCTGAACCCATTTGACCTTCCTTGTTGCTATGACAACAAAAAATTGATAAACGGTTGTTAACACTTGATGGTGATTGCCAGTCAGATTGATATGACGTATTTGTATTGATCAAAACTTAAAAAATGTTGTATTTTCTGAGCCCTGTTTCAATTCTAAGAAAAAAAAACTTCCCCAAGAACATATTGTTATATGATAAACAATCAAACGATTATTTTAGCTGTGTGGTTACATGTTGCTCCCTGCACTATTTTTATTTGCTGCAGCGGGTAAAAATGAAAGAGCATTGGAGCCACTGTCGTACCTTCCCAGAACACAGACGTGGTCGTGGTCGGTCAAGACAGCGGTGTGGTTCCTCCCCATCGCGACATCCACAACTCCCTTGATCGACTTCACTGTTGCAGTCGGAGTTTTACGAAATTCGACCTCAGTCTGTTTAGAAATATGAGCCACACGATCAAGAGATAGCTTAGAAATAGCAAATCTGACAAAAGAGCAACACAAGCAATGAGTGTGTTGCATAAATAAAAGGGAGCTGAAAGTGAAGATTATTTCACCTTTTTTAGTCTGTTCTGGAACACGGTGAGAAATCCAGTTCTTTCGTTCAGACCGAGCTTGTTGTACTTGTTGTTGCCACAAGCGAGCAGTGTTCCCACCGCTAAAAAACAAAAACACCAACATATGCAAAATATAATCAATTAGGATGCGAAAGTCTTGTTTCTTTGCACAGTAAGAAGTTAAAACTGTCAATTATGGATCTGAGTAAGCTTAACGTTGATAAAACTTACATCGAACTTCTATACAGAAAACTATTCTGAGATCATGATCTTTGTTGCCATAAAAACATTCACCATACCAGTAATAAAGATTGTAGCGTCGTGTCCACATCTGACGTCTCGTATCGGCTGCGTTACGTTCACACGCATTGGTTCAACGGCATTTTCTTCCGTACCGATGCCCAGCCTGCCGTGGTCCCCGCAGCCCCACGAATACATCTGATTGGTGGGAGGAAATTTTTACACCAGCAAATGCACACGAGTATGGACAAAAAAACAAACATAGGATACTTTAGTACATTGTTGTGTAAAGAGATTGGTGAAAAAGTCAATACGTCTAATGAGATCTATATCTATACTAATGAGTGTTTGTTATTGAGTAAAATAAATAAAGGCAACAAATATGACATATGCTGCCAAATAAAATGTAAGAATTGTGAAGCAGGACCCAAGAATAAAGAGTAGAAAAGGAGCAAAAATGTTTGGTTACACCCAGGAGGACATGTGTTTTGTATAGATTAAAAACATCGCAGAAACAGATACTTCCAAAGTTACAAAAAGGTACGTATACAAAGGTATAACGAATGCGCACAATCATGAGTACATGTTATGTGCCAGACAACAGCTTGCAAAGCTAAAACGTTTCTCACAAAAGTTATCAACTTCTCAGTCTTACCTCTCCATTATCCCCCAGGACGACGACATGGTTGGACCCGCACGCCACTGTCGTCACATCGATCGAGAGCAGTGACTCGACTAGTTTTGGTCGAGTCAATCCATCACAGTTTCCGTGGCCGAGACAACCCTGGCTACCGTCTCCGCACGTCATCGTTATCCCGTTGTCGGAGAGGAAGACGCTGAAGTTGTCACCACAACCCGCTCTGGTTTGATTTGGATTAAAAGGAAATGTAAAAAGACTTTGCTAAAAACAACTGTGCTCAGGTGGAAGCAAAAGTAAGAGTCAAATTGTTAAATGAAGGAGACTATTTTTAACACATTTCCAACATCACTCCAGTTGCTGTTGCCACGTCAGTTGTCATAACAGAAGCGAAGCTTTGGATAAACGCAACCAATTAAAATGATTATTAAACCTTTTGTCACAACTTACGATATCACTGACTTTCCCTTCAGTGCGTCAACTGGTTTCGGTTTTGCGATGGTTTCAAAATGGCCGTGACCGAGCTGACCGTGATGGTTGTCCCCCCACGTATAAACCACCCTCTCCATGGCAACCACGACAACATGATTCTTCCCCACAGCAACCTGGCGACGATAGAAACAATGTTTTTGCTCGTGACAATAAAAAAGTTACAAACCATAAATATAAAAGTTATAATCAAAATATATTCCCCCGACCTGTCTGATCTTTATTTTTGATGGAAACCCTTCGATGGGTGAGATGGTGGTGCCTGCGATGTTGTACAAATACAACACTGACCGAGTCCCTTCATTTTGCTTACGCTCCGAAGAACCCCTTGACCCTGGTGAAAAATGGGGTCGCTCATCGTGGCTGAAGGGGGCCAGAAGTTTGACCATTTGTTCCGCTTGAATGGCCTCGGCAGTCGGCCTTTGTCTGAGAAAAAAATGGTCTACAGATGAACTTTTCTTGTCGTTTCAAAGGTACAGAAAATGATTTTGTAAGAAGGAAAATTAAAGTATTTGTACAATTTTGATTTCTGAACTAGATCGTCACATTATTCGAGAGCATCCTGGAATAGAAAAAACACTGATCTCGAGATAAAGTTTGTCTATTCTTTCAGAAGGTACAGAAAATAACCTCAACAAAGAAAACTAAAGTATTTGTAAAATTTTGATTTCTGAACAAGATCTGTTAACAAAGAATGTTACTTATGCACGGATATTGTGTTCACAGGCAAACACCAATATTTTTTTTTAAATTTATGTACTGTATGCCTCCTGATAGCCTCATTATATTCTCACACCGCAAAGATCATGAAAAGTTGACATTGACGCCAGACCCATAACATGCCATAACTTACCAACAACTATAAGTCCAATAAGCGAGTTGATAACAATACCATGGAAAAAATATTCCAAATTTCAATAGGCAATAGATTGTTAAGATAAAGTATTACACACAGGTTTATGTTATAGCCCAGTGGCTCCCAACCAGGCTGCCACTTCCAGTACTTAGTGGTGCCGCAAGTTTCTTGCTTTAAATTTATATCAGCTGAGTGTCCTTCATTCAGGCTTAGAATGGAGAATTTAATTGCTTGCATTGGCGTCAATTTTTTTAAAGAAAATAAAAAATCTAGGGAGATAATTTAAGTATTGAGGATTTCCCCTATTGCGAGAACGTTAGCGTGGCACAATGCGTTGTTATATACTAGCACTGGATGCTGCAAACTAATTATCTCTTCTGTAGAGTGCCGCAAGCCTAAAAAGGTTGTAAAAAGAGCATAGCCACTGCTTATAATAAATATATATAAGCACATATATATACATGCTTGTAATGTATCGAAAACTTTACTCAGAACCTTTAACTCTTACTCTGGCTCCTTGCTCAGCATTTCCTTCACCAATTTACGCAACTCTGCCGAGTAACCACCCCGAATTGGGGCGATCTGTCCGTTAATTATCTTATTGACCAAAGCCGGTAAGTTGGTCCCTTCGAATGTCCTCTGCTGCATTGCAAGCTCATACAATATACAACCGAGTGCCCAGATGTCGGACTTTTCACCATAAGGTTTCCCTTCGCATATTTCCGGTGAAATGTAATACGGGGTGCCTGTCAAATAAATGCTCTACATTTAGTTTGAGATCAATCCAATGTGGGAATTTCTTGATGGAATATTTAAAATTACTAGTACTTATAAATACGTTATAATGTAAAATGTTATATCAATTAAGACCTTTGAAAAACTGAAAAACAAGCATAAGATAAATAACTAAATATGTTAAAAACAGGAATATTAGGAAAAGGTGAAATATTAGACCTAGAACTGTATTGGCAACTTTGGTTTTTGAGGTCATCACTTTTGAAAGACCAAAGTCGCTTATTTTAACGATTCCATCAGTGGTTAGGAAGATGTTGGAAGTTTTAAGATCTCTATGTAGTATGCTCTGCTTGTGCATGTATGCGATGCCGCAAACAATCTGGTTGAACATCAAGACAACCGTCTTTTCTTCAAGTGGCGAGTCCTGGCACAATAAGACGAAGCGATGATCAAAAAACATACATTGTACCTAAGTTTTATTTGTTGAAAAAAACTAAACTTTGCCTCACATTGAATATAAACCATGTTATCGGTTAAATTACCTGTTTTGCAAGATACTGTGCCAGCGTTCCGTCGTCGGCGTATTCCATCTCTATCATCAGCACGCCGTGGTCTTCGAACGTGTCGTAGTAGCAAATTATGTTTGGATGATTGAGCATTGCAAGCACCTTTGTCTGGAGTGAAAAGTAGATTTTAACGTTTAAATGCCGTGCTCAGTTCAAGTGCACATCTTTGCATGTTTAATTGTTGTTAGTTGCATGGAATTTCCTTGATAATATTTTGATTTTTCACCAAAAATTTGTGTAATAAAGACTGACGATAACAATAATGTTTAATTATTTGTTACAATCTTCAAAACTTACCTCGTTGATTGCCATCAACCTCTCCTGGCTATTTAGTTCAGTCATGTTAATTTCCTTCAAAACAACGAGAGAATTGTCGTCCTTCTTTCGATACAACACGGCGGTTCCAAATGCTCCTGTAACAAGCAAATCGTTTTGTTGAAAATAAAGCGCACTTGTGAATAGAAACTAATTAAATAAAACAGAAAGACCATTATCTCAAATAGCCTGGTTTCATCATTTTAATATTTGCCCAGAACAAGAACCCAAATTACAAGAAAAGAAGACGTCTTCGAGCAATTGACAAAAGCAAACACCTTGATAAAGAATCGAATTAACATCAAGAAAAAACAAACAGTGACCTTTGCCCACCATCCTAATTTTCTCGAAGAGGTCGATGGTCTGGTAAGTACCAGAGTTCCAGTTTCTTAATTTATCTGGCTTGAAGTAAATTTCGCCAATTGTTGTCTTCGTGCCATCGGGGAGCTCAACATGGGTGTCGGAACCAAACATCTCCTTCGATATGTGAACTGGTATATCTTGAACAAATATGTAATAACATTGTTTGAAATATTACGGATCAATAATTAAATTGATATGGCCTGATGGGATAGACCTTGAATAGACAAAACCAGAGGTTGCAAAATACTTTCTGACGTAACACACAAATAATAGTCCGAGAATGTCATGACTCAAATGCTTCGTTTACAGGCAACCAGGCACGATTACTGAGTTGACTGAAAAGAAACTGAAATTGATGTGAACAATAGATGCGGGCTGCAAGGAAAATTACTTGCATATATAGCTTAAAAAATAAATGACACATTTAGCTAAACAATTTTCTTTGTTAAAAAAAAATGTAATTTAATTGCAATTGAGGACCTAAAATTGGTTGGCAAATGAGCTGTACTCAAAGTAATGCACAAACTCAGTTGTTAATGTACAAATTACAGGCGATGTGTTAATGTTGTATTCAGGTTCACAAACTTGTATAATAATAATAACGCTGTTCAAATTCTAAAAATTTCTTGCTACGAAAATTTCCGTCAAAACTCATTATTTGCCAACCCTTGGACTAAAACACAATATTTGACACATTTTGGGCTTGTTCTGTTAACCTATGCGCTTGCACGTACGTTAAATAATTTACTAACCAGCTTAATGGCAACCTATTCAAATAATTTATTTATGATTGATTTAAATTTCATTACCAACAATTCTGAGAACATAATATTACCACAAACACTTATAATAATAGAATCAAGGTTAAGCAAGGCTTGTGTGAAAGTTTCTCTTTTCTAAGTTATAAAAAGTAGAAGGTGATGTGGTCTGGACTGCACCGACACATTAAAAACAAGTCAAGCGCAAGCTGCCCACCATGCATTACTGCTTCTCACCAATTAATAGCTGCAAGTCCTGCAAATATGATCCTGGTTGACATCCAACTGCAAGCAGGTCCAATCTACACTGCGGGGCCGACGTGTCAACAAACTTCTCGAATAAGATTTTAAAAAATTGACCTGAAATTTACAAGAAATTTCACATAAACTAGTAGGCATATAATTCATCGAAATTAGTTTATGTTATTTGTTCGTTTTATCGCTAACTACTAAATTACAACAAAGTGTGTCAAGAAACAAAACTGCTATGCAAAACTTGCAAACAAAAAATGTATTGTTCAACAAAAAAACTGTCATTACCAAAAAAAATTCACCAAATTAACAAAAAACTGTAAAATGTAAATTTTTGATGATCCACATTCAATTTTATGCCAAAATAAAACAATGCTAACATTTTTTATTCGTACTGCACTGAAATCACCAGTTGCGAAAAGTCAACAGTCAAATGCTAAATGGGACACAAAAGTAAAATTTTCTGTTAGTAAAACGCTTAACAATTGATGTAAATGTGAGGCTCTTATGTGTGCAGGATAAACAGATTAAATTTATGACCGTTGACAATGAAAGCAAAGTCTACACACACACTATTTGCCGAGCTTTTCACAATTAATGTTCATGACCATAAGGCGACAGAATAAAGTGTTACAATATTGAACAAAGTTAAACACACAGATACCGACGTCAAATGTGTAATTGGGGAAGACATCTCACCTGGGCCGTGTGTTGCTGAGATCTGTGTAGCAGTACCAAGCACACCCATGCCGTTGTTGAGGTGCACCATGAACATGCCATTCGGTTTACAAGTCATCATGCAAGCCACAGACGAAATCTATCATTTTGAAGCATGCAAATAACAATGAATATAAATAAACAAATTTGCTAAACTTGTTAACATGCTTTTGTGGTATTCTATGACAGATAGATCACCATTTAACAACACGTAACTATAAAAGGAAATCCAAAAACAGCCAAAAGCGTAGTATCCAGTATGGATATTAAATTTAGTCAAAGATCCATTATCATTTGCAATGTTGTAAGACGACAACACTTCATTTACCCTTTGACCCGGGTCCAAGGATGCACAGACAAGTGCCAGAAGAGAATCAAAAGTAATCGTGTCATAATTATAAAGTACAACGACCACTTCAGGATTGACAGATTTTTCAAGAATAGCAGCATACTTGCATCTACTCGACACCAGTAAGAGCTTAGGTGGAAGATTTATTCTCCTGTAAATCAGAAAACAATTATATATATATCTACTGGTCACATTACAAAACATCTGAAATCCTTGTATAATATATCAATGAATTTTTTTACTGTCAAAATTTATGATACAATTCACCATCAAAATGTTTATAGTTTTATAGACGTATGTAAATGAATTCAAGAGAGTTCCAAAATTTGGAGACCACGCAGAACCACTGATATATAAATACTATTTTAGAATTGTTCACGGCATACAAGCATGAATAGAGTGGAAAAAAAAACATTTGAGATCAAATAATATCATTTTTATCAACTGAAATGTAAATGGTGACACAAACCTGGTTTGATTGATGATGGTCGTCGGTTCCTTTGCATAAACAGGTGTGAGTTTTTCATCTTGAGCAGTTGCTTTAGGATTAACAGAACTTGAAACTTTTCTGTTTGAATTAACTTTTACTTGTGGTCTTGGGGAGACACTTCTTGATCGCGTCGGTTTCTGCACAAGCAGCTTACTGCTGGGTTTTATTTGTTTGTTTGAATTCATTTCTTAAACTTGAGCAAGCAACAAAGGCATTTTCCAAAACGGAAATACTGACTTTTAACATGTGTACAATTTATTTTGAATTTTCCTAGTCCCTTGAAAAACTACTCTGTATGAATTAATGAGAGAAAACTAACCGAAAAGAATAAACATTTTTTCTCACTATCATTGGAAAGACTGTGCCATTTATACGTCATTAATTGATGGTTCATTTTTACAGTAAAAGTATGTTTAAAACTAGTGAACATTAATAAACTCCAAAGTGAGTTTAAAACGTGATAACTGAACTTTCAAAATTTTTCAATACTGTGCTAGCCACAGCCAAATGACAACTTATAGGGGAAAGTGCGATGTTTAAACAAAAAGAGACATTTACTTTTGCTTTATTGTGTTTCTTTGTCTACTTTCAAGGAAAAAGAAGAGCGCAGTATCAACTTTTTTGGCACCTGTAGATCTTCGAAATCTTGCGACCTGCGAAATCCCGAGACTTGAACTTTCATTGTACAAAACTTCATCAAAATCTCACATGATGGCATCATGAAAGGACAAGTTGACGAGAAATACTTCCGGCTTTTAAACCAAAAAAACATAAGCTACTGCTGGGTCTTGATTTTTGTTATGGTTATTGGGGTCTAGTATTAAAGCGCACAACCTAAGGATGCCTTTATATACTAGACTCCACCTACTCCAATTGTGGCGTCATCTGGTTGTGCAATTGTGTACTTGACCTGGTTATTGGACTTGGCATAGGCTATTGCTTATATTTTGCCATTGACTACGTCTGTGCCATTGTACAATTTTCAGACGACAGGCAAAGAAACGATAACAATACAAATAAATTATCAAACACCGTTTTCTTAATCAAATTCCGTGTTTTCAATGCGAGGTTACAGGTTTTAGATTACTTCAAAAAGACGTGACAATTCTTTCGGCTGCTAATACCAGACCTGCGCCAACAATCTGAACATTTTTGTTTATTTAGATACCACCCCACAGTGTCCTCAGTGGATAGAGTGAAAATTAAAGGCAAAATGAGATGGCTGAAAATTGAATTTATGATAAATAAAAAACAAATTTAAATATGTATAAATCATGTGAAATTAAATTATTAAAGAATTTATTTTACTCTATTCATTTTATTTAACCTATTTTTCATATATACAATAAAGCATAGAATGCTGCTACCGATTAATACTTGCATATCTGATTACTTAATTGCTTAGCATTCATAAATCAACAGTCATATTTCCTGCATAGTTTTCAAAAATTCCCTGAGAGAATTTTGCCATTTGAAAGTTTTTGCATTAAACTTGGTCACAAAATGCCGACATTTCATGCATGATTTGTGTCAACCCTAAAATTTTCTAATTTTTCTTATCGATGGAGTGACTGATAATGCGTTGCTAACCAGGGGACGCTTTCGAGGATAAGACTTGTCTATCAAAAGTCAGAATGTAGGCCTAATAACTACGGGAAAATCGAAATATATTGCAAGTAGGCTTGGAGATGCTTAAATTAGCATATTATCCGAGTAATAAATATACTTTCTAAAATCAGGTAAGGTGCATATCTATAGTTTGTAATATACAACTAGGTCAGTGATTTTTGTAAGACATTTTCAGAACTTTCTTACCAGACCTGGTAACTCGTTACATTCTATTCTAGCAGTATTTGTTATGTCACTTACTGTGCCTATTGCCTGAAAACTTACCGCATCCTAATGCTGTGAACACTGTACAGGTTTCATTGGATGAAGATCCTATAAAGATGATTGTTGTTGGCTGAAGAAAGATCTGAACTAATTTTGAAAAAACCAGAATGAAGATTACAAACAAGGTAGGTTTGGCTGATTTCAGAAACTCGGTGGGCTATTTCATTTCGGCCGATGCTAATATCTTAAGTATTGGAAAATGAGGAATTACAGAATGTATTAAATTACGGTGCCGATGAAATTGGTTATCATTATGAATGATGTTGATGCGATATTTGGCATATATTAGTGGAAGCATAAACAAAGAAAAAAGTTTTTGATTTTTGAAAAAAGAAGTTTAATAAATTTTACAAAGCTGCTAAAATGTATTGCTTTATATATCCTAAAGTAGCTTATATTTGTCAGCACAATGTATTCTTGGTTTTACTTTTAACATTATAATGTAATTACGTTAAAGTCGGATATTTTGTAATCGCATCACTTTTTAACATTCTGTGATTTAGTCTTGGTATTTTCACTTGGTGTTTTGCCTTCTCTATATTTTTGTTGCGAGACATTTTCATGCTCAAGTTGTTTTTTTTAGATTCTATGTCACAGAGTTCGTGGAAACTTGTCCAAGGCAAAGTATCTGGACATATGTGGCTTAGGAATAGGTATGCACAACTTTACTGCATCCAATATCACACCAGCAATACCATGTTACCATACAGTATTGCAATACATTCTTTAAGAAAAACATCAACTCATCAACGTTTCACATTAAATTTCAACCAATAGAATTACTGATTTAATGTTAACAAATTTGACAAAGTCTTTGCGTAAAAAATAAAACTTTGGCACTTGAGGTTACTGTGATAGTTGCACACAAAGTGATGATGGGTGATGATCGAGGGAAGCTAGTAGCTCCTGGTATATAGTATAATATACTGGTGAATGATTTTTGGTGGTGTCCAAATTCTTTCATACTGTATTTTGTATCATTACCTCGGAAGTTTTCTACAAATGGTTACAAAGGGTTTCTTCAGGGTTACACCCACTTTTAAATTCTAAAAATTGCAGCCAGTATTACTCATATCTTTTATTTATTATCTTCGAAAGTAAAAATGTTTTTAATATTATATATACAAATATTTGCAACAAAAGGCGCGGTCGAAGGATTGGAAAGTTGTCCGATTCTAGAGAGCCTGGATATGAGCAGAAACTGTCTCGAAGAATTTGAGAACTTCGAATGTTGTAAAAATTTATGGAGAATTAATTTGGCAAACAATCAGGTTCTTGTCTGCTTCGTTCCATAATATTCAGCAATATAACAAGAAATAATGATTGCTGTATACATATTTAAAACTATAGTAGTTCACAAAAAGATAAAACACATGTGTTTGTAGATGAGATGCCTCACTGGATTTTCTCAATTCTTTGCCATTGGTACCTTGGACTTATCAAACAACTTCTTAACATGGAATGAACTTGCAAGGTTACGTCACATTCACATTCTTGATCTGCGCCTGCACGCAAATGAGGACCTTGAAAAAGTAAACTTCAAAAATATCTCTGAATATTCATTTAATTCCCTGTGTTATTCTTACTTGGAAAAAGAGCACAATTTTCGTTATAGTTTTGATAAATACTTGTTTCCTTTTTCTCTAGTTGGAAATTCCATAGTATGCATTAAAAAGTTGCCGTAGCTTTTATTGCAGTATTTTATTTTGTAGACCTATCTTCAAACAAAATTGTAATATATAATGGATGTTGGCCATTGATGCAGTGTTTGTAAAATGTGTCGCCCTTGCTTTGTTACAGGACACCTACTACAGATTGCATGTAATTGATTGCCTGCCTCTTGTGTGGATGTTGGATGGACGACTGATTACATCAGCAGAACGACTTCAAGTCAGCCAATTCTACCATGACTCAGCACTTTCAAATCGACCAGTTGTAAGTGATGTCATAATTAAACAATCACGTATGATAAGAACCGTTCTTGCTGACTGACTCCAACTGCTGCTTAAAAAAGAGGTTGCTTTTGAGCCTCATTATTTTTATTAAATTTCGCAGAGGCACAAATTGAATGATAAATCAATTCTCAACTCAAGGACAGAGCAGTGTGGCCACATTCATGGAATCCGTACATGTCACTTCACTGCAAATTTTCCAATAAATGAACCTCATAACAGCAGTAAGAAAAGTTATCTGTGCTAATTATTTATGTTAAATTTCTGTTGTTTTTTTTCTTCCAAAAAGATCTAATTGGAAATAACTTTTAGAAAATCTTGATAAGTTTATATTTGCAGATACAGACAAAAGACGATTAGAATTTCTTGCCGAGAATTTACAGGAAGACATCAAGATCAAAGAGCACTCATTCAAGCGCGCAGTTCGACGCTGCCTGAGTGAAAATGCTCTAAAGCAAATTTTACAACAACGGTCAGTTTTGAAGTTGCACAATAATTTTACATGAAACAGAATTCGTCAAATTCGTTACAATGTTACAAACAACATTCCGCAATCACTGGTTAAAACTTACAAGTAACTATTTTAAAGACATGAAGACAAAGAGAAGTGTAACATGCTTCTGCTACTTCTTGTTGCCTCACTTGAATTCAACTTGCCAGAGATGTTGATTGAACAGACGCTGGATGTGGCCAGCTTCAACCCCATGTGGGAAACGTTTCTAAAAGAACATAACTTCTTGTGATCCGTGACTTCTTGCTTATGACTTGTTTTAGCTTGTTGTTTAGATCTAAAAACATTTCTTTTCTAGGTTTAATGTTGACACCCGACAGCTGTTTACCCTTGACCCTGCCTCAAGAACAGAAGTGGTCAGTCTGCTGGTCAGCGCGTGCAAACTCGAGCGTGACGTCGAAAAACCGACGAGCAGTAACTTCACATCGGGTGGCCTCTATGACAGGTTGTATCTTTGCCTTTATCACTCCGTCCTGCACCTAGTGAGGAAAGTTAGCCGTGACCACAGGAAGAAGAACAGACTTTCAAGTAAGATATCTTACTATGTAGAAATATTATTATGGGATATTATTGTCATCAAAATCTTCATCTGCAATTAATTGTTGCATTTTTGTTGTGTTTCCAGTAAAATTACTGATGGTAAACAATTGCAACCAATATATTCATTCTTGGCCGCGGTTGTACCTTGAGTGCTTGTAACTTTTTTCAGGTTGGCACAAAATTCCAGATAAAAATCAGTTTAAACGACCACAAACAGCGCCAGCCAGTTACAGGTAAGCCCTTTGAATTCTCATTATTACATCACTATCAATAAAAATATTCCTACTTTGTTTCTTATTACATCGTTATCATTTGTTTTCTCAGACATTCCAGTGCAAGCAGATTTTATCTTTCACCGAAAGGGAGCAAACTGGAATGGAAGGCGCATCAAGGTCTCCTGGCATCAGAACTTGTTCTTCTCCTGAGTGTAGTCCCATCATTTTATCATCTAATCGCTCAGAGTAACAACAGCGTTTGTGACATCCTAAGGGTTGCCACCGGCGACAACAGACTTGCGCCCAAACTGGCCCAACTCTCGATGGAACTAGCTCTTCATGGGGTTGGTATTTGTGTTATTTTATGGAAAGTTTTTTCTCCTTTTTAAGTAGTTAGGTTGGTAAATTTTTGTGACTTATTGTAATAGCAATCAAATCAAAACAAGTAGTTGCTCCTGTCATGCACATTTTTAACTTCGTCTATTAACTAAACTAACCTTTGTATCTTTTAATGGTAATTTTTTGTAATTAAAAACAAACAGATATGATTAAACAGGGTGATGTTGACTTACTATATCGAGAAATCTGCAAAAGCGTGATCACCAGAATCGAACTTGCAGCAATCAATTCATCAAAGACGCGAGACTCCTTCATGGGAGCGGAAGTAAGAAATTTTTCTTCGAAATAGATTTCAATCGCACCCCAACATTTTGTTATTTAAAAAAATATATTTTTATATTTATTTTATAGTTATTTAAATAAGTTTTTTGCTTATTTAAAGAAATTACAGTAATTGACACATATCGAACTTCAATGATTACAAATTAAATGTATTTTTAGAAATTTCTTTAGAAACAAAGTTCTCCATCCAATTGGTTTCTGATTACTTTTTTAAACATCTGTTTTAATATTTTTAGTCGGATTCTGAATACCAGGCCCTGGAGGTCGGCCGAATAAGCTCAAATACGACACAAGCACGCTTCATTCTCAACACTTCATCTGCATATCCGAGAAGACCGAAATCGGCCATTCTCAGATCCGGGGAACATTTGACCTCAGGGCGAAGGTGATTTTGTCAAAACACATGCTCATGGTTGCGGAAATATTCATTATTCCGTCACTATTGCCGCAACCAATCAAAATATTATTGAAAATCGAAATTTAATTAATTAAGTTACATTGTTTTGACTAATATTTTATTGCAGCCCAATGTATTATCGCTCTTCCCAATTTCACACGTAACGAACTTTTAAACACTTAAACATTTTTCTATTTTCTTTTATTTATTTTTAAAGAATTTGTTTCACTTGTGATGTGACGAGCCTTTCTGCATAAGTCCTCAGTTTAGCCATTGCCTGGTAGGCTACTTCCTCTCTGCCTGAAATTTAATCCAAACTGCCACTGACTTAGTTTTTTTTATGACAACTTTTTTCATCACAACAGTCGTCAAATGTCTGCAATAACTACGAGCCGGCAGACTCAGCATATTGAGCTGGGCAGCAGAATTCTTCTCGGAGCGCAGAACAGCGCCAAAGTGATCGCCCTTCCTGAACCACACGTTGCTCTCGTGCAAATGGACGGAGTTCCAGGTTCGAAATGAAAGAGTTCTCAAAACTTAACTGAATATGATGATGTCTTTAAAATTGACTTGTAATGCGGCAAGTTATCACACAAAACGAATTAAATATAAATTAACTGTTAAATTTGCTTCAGCTGCTAATGGGTCAATAACTGTCCAAGTCAGAGACCTAGAGAAGCATTATTGTTATGTTGATGTCAGTAAGTTGGAATACGACCGACGAATCGGCAGCTGGAAGCCACAAGGAGCAGTTGGTGACAGGATAACTCTTCATTCAAAGAGCACCATTGACATTACTGGTCAGTTTGAAAACTTGGTTTCAGGATAGTCGTCCAATTTTTCCCTAATTTTCTTAGAAGTTTTTATGTTTGCATCTTTGATAAAAATGTTGTCTGTTTTAGACTCTTCCTCAGACGAAACATTGCAAACTACACCTTCAAATTACTCAACAGCAAGGCAGGCTATAGATTATACTCCGGACAGAATTTCAAAACCAAATGGCGCCGTGGCACTGGTGGCGATTCCATCCACTGCAAGTTCATTTAGGTCGGAACTTTGATCACAGTCGACTATCTCGATCATTCAGAGTAGCGTTTCATTTTATGCAAAGTCACTTTGTTTTGCACTCTGCGGTGTCATTTCTTTGTGGTTGTGATTGGCATGGAACTGTGTAGATAAAATGGTGTTTGTTTTGTCTCCACCTAGAAGTCCTCATGGCGAAAGAAAGAAGCGGGAAGTTTCTCCGCCAAGAACAGCTGGTTGTCCAACATCCGGATCAATCATGCTGATGACGGACGACACAAGTAACAATAAACTTTTCACTTCCCAAGATCAACTTCACCTGGTAGCGGAATCGAAGCCTCAGAGACCACTATCCGCTCTCTTCTGTGAGAAAATGGACCTTTCTCTGTCCAAAGCCGCTTTCCAAGCTGAAATGCTCTCTTCAGAATCACTTGACATGCGAGAAGCTGAGAAGGAGCCGGGACAACAAACTTTTCTCACCGAGAGCTTACGTCACGGAGATGACATGGTCATTGGGGAGGATGCATCTTACGGAGAGGGATTCCAACATCGTGTTTACCACGGAATTCCTTCGCATCTGTTTCATGATCAACATTACCAGAATGCCACTGTTTTGGGTGAGAGGTGGGACAAGCTGCATCCTAACTCACTAGATGGAGATATGGAGAGTTTAACCAGAGACATGGAAGTGGCAACAGAAAGTAAAAGAGAGGAAGATAAAAATCAACCACCAGACGAGCAGTTACCGGACATTGAAAGGTAAAAGATGCCTTAAAAATAGCAAGATATAAAATAGATTTTTGTCAAACAAATGTAAATCGACCATTGGTGTTAACAAGGGGAGGATTTTGGCGTTAAAACCATTCCCTTTCGTTGGCATTTTGTAAAAAAGTTCTGCAACTATCATGAAATGTGTGAAAGGACATTGCAGAACCCTTCCCATGAAAATTTCCTGCATGCGCCAAGATATAAACTTTGTGTGTTCTAAAACTATGTTGTTTTAGTTTATCACCGGATCAGCAAAACCGAGATGAAAGAGCTGTTGCTCAAGCGATTTATTCTTCTCCTCCTCTCGTGAGCATCCCAATGCCGAGCCTTGACACGGCAAGCATCGATGAGAATGATCCCAATCGAGGAGGAACCAACTGTGATGATGAATCTAACCCTGGTCTCCAGGTGAATGCTGGATCGGATGAGACTAAGGTGGAAACTGGAGCTCGTGATGTTGAAGTTGATGAGGAAGATGAGAGCACATTGGATATGGGCAATGATCTTCATAAAGGTTTACAACTTCCCCGTCCTAGAAAGATTTGTGCAAAAATATTCAGGCTGTTATAGTTAACCACGATCAATTTTTTTTCGTGATGTAGAATTTCAAAATCAACATGAATCAACTGAAGAGAAGCAAATAGTAGACAGTGCTGTTGAAAATGGTCAGGAAAGTGATGGAAAGACTTTAGAAAATTTGCAGGCTGAACATAACGTTCGGCGCAGAGTGCAAAGTGCCCGAATACCAAAGCATATTAAACCCGAAGAAGAGTAAGAACGTCTTTAAACAGCACTCTTCAAGGCGAAAGGGGAAAACTTTTTCATTTTGTCAATTTAAAATATTTTCAAGGAAATCGCGGCCACTGAGTGCGGTTGTGCGCAGGCAAAAACACGTCATGTTTCATGAAGGTGTGGACGAGCGGGACGATTCCCGGCCGGGGAGTGCGTCATCTTTCCAACTTCGAAGAACGGAAGCGTGGAGGTCATCCGCTTCTTCGGGATCAGTTGGATTTGTGGACATCGTCAATGATCCGGATGAAATGACTCCTCATGTAGGATTTGTTGTCGATAAGAAAACAACTAAAAGTAAAATGAAAGGTATAACATAAAAATCTTATACCACGCGTGATTTTCATTTCTCATAACGCGCTGTTCCGGCAAGATTAAATCTATCTGAGTCCGAGTAGCCGGAAAGTTCAAGGACCATTGTACATAAATATGGAAAACCTTTAAGGTGGAGAAACTTTATCTACGATCAGAAGACTTAATAAAATAATTTTCAGCAGTGAAGTTTAGGCGGGGTATGAGGCGGCCCCCACCACAGAGACCCACTTCACCTGACCAACTTTCCATTGATCTTAAACGTTCTGTGTCGCCTCTTTTTCCAACTTCTCCGCTGATTTCCAATAGGAAACTCGATGTGGATAAAATCAACTCAAGTCGGAAAAATGTCACGTCTCCGGATACAGCTAGGAGTCGCGTTTTGAAAGGTACAACTCCACTTCCAGAATGGCTGTGTTTCTGGTTGACATGACATCAACTTTCTCCAGCAAACATATCATCCAGTCTAGCAAGACGTATGGTTTGTTGATTATTGCGTCTTGCATGTATAGGAAGTACTCATCTTGCAAGTAATTGGCTGGCTGACGGACGGAATATTCACCAGGAAAATTTTGAGTCCCGACAATTAATTACCTCCCCCAGGTTGCCTGGTTACTTGGAAGGGGTCAGTCTCTTGCCACAAAAAGTGAGCAAGCCACAAACGCCGAAAAGGTTAGTTGTGGTCATTTTGTTTGAGTTGATGATCAGGTGTGTAAAGGTTACCCAAACAGTAACTATAACAACCAAACGTATGACGTGCCATTATCTCTCTCCTAGCGTGACTCCTGCCAGTGTTGTGGCGCTTCATAACTTGCCATCGCGTCCAGTGAAGCCATTTTCTCGCCTCCCACACACTTGCTATAGGAGAAGCCACGAGACGGGGCAAAATGTCCAGGCGTCTTCCCTTGGAGGATCGCTGGTGTGGAATCGGCCACGATTTTCAACGCTTGATCAAGTGAAACAGTTGTCAGGGAAACTCCACTCGCGTCAGGGCGTCCAATCTCCGTCAACAAAACGACTCTAACGTTTTGCAAAATTGCTTCGAGATAAGATCTAGCACTATTGTAGCCTATTCTTCTCTCAAAACATTTAAGCTTTGACATGATGCGATTTAGTCAAAAGTAGTTCCTCATGTTTTTGTTGTTTACCTTAATATTGTTTGTTTAAGCACGTCAGGTGTGTTACGAATTTCAGCACAATTTGACCTGATACAAAGTATTGCTTTTTTACATTTCATGTTCATTCCTCATGCGGTTGCTTTCAATACTGTGATTTATCATCCACTGTGATGCCAAAGTGTTCAACGAAAATGTTTCCATTTGTGCTGTGTTGTAATGTTTCATCATGGGTGATTGTGCTACTTGTATGAGAGGTCATAAATACAAAGAAATTTTATAATCATGAAAACTAAAATTAACAGGAGCGACTTTTATTTACAAATCGTTGGCAGACCAAAGTGCATACGCTGTGCATGCAACAATTAGAACTCATTGATTATTATAGCCTATATTAACCACTTCCAATTATATCGAATCATCGTTGGAGTTGGAGTGATCGTTTTCAGATAGTCTTTATCTTTTTCAACAGCCGGTCGTGGGTACTTGTCATTATTTGACAATCAACTTATATTCGATAAACAACTCTCGAGTTCGGGTATTGCCCAGAGATTAATGCCTGCTTTTCCTTTTCTTCTTTCGTTCTCGCGATCGGGAACGTTTAGAACGCTTCGGACTCCTGGAGGAGTGCTTCCTTTCGTGAGGCGATCTACGGCTGTGTCTTTCCCGCGAACGCGATCTGCAACATCAAAGAAAATCGCTCAAGATCTAGCAAAGATCGATTCTTCCAGTGCGAAGGATTTGTTTACCTCGATCTTCCTCGTGACTTTTTCTTCTTTGATGAATGTCCGCGGTATCTTCTCGTTGAATCACTCGAATCATCGGACTCATAAGCAACTAAACCTAAATAAGCGAGAGATTACCACAACTCGGCATTGTAATAGCCGATATCTTGTGAACCAGGTTTCAAACCAGGCTTCAAGGTTCCAAACCTCCACTGTCCCGAGCTTTCTTCCGTCGTTTCTTTCGAGAAGATTCCCCTCCTGAGCTTGATTGATCACTGCTGGTGTCCTGCACTCTGTAAATGCTACCAGCAAGAGTAATGCAGAGTTAGATTTATAGAATCCATAGATCGTAGACTTGTTGGTCTTGGCAGAATTTGAAGCGGCTCTCAGTGTGTTGACAGGACCCAAAAATCTCAGTTTACTTACAAATGATTTGAGTAATCAACAGCAAAAGTCCGGCATTCTTAATTTACCGGTAGATGAAGTTTAATTTATTAACTTAAATGCTGAATTGAAAGACTTGGCTGGGGAATAACTGGCACACAATGCCATGGAAAACAGGGTCCAAATTATTCCTAACCCCATAACTTTCTTCTAGAAACCCGACACATTTCACTAAACCGAGCAAACTACATAAAACTAGTATAAAATCTCACCTCCTCTTCTTGTCTGATCTCTCCCGCTCTTCCTTTTCCCGCTCCTTGATCATGAGTAAAGTTGTCATCCAACAAGAAATTAAACTCCACAAAAAACGGAGATACACTTACCCTTTCCAAGAGTTTTTGACGATACTGCTCAACCTGATTCGAAATCGAAGAACCTGATTTGTACTCGCGCTGTCCTGACTCCAACTCATCCTGAAACCGCATCACTTTCAACTGTAATAAAAGAGGTAAGTTTGGAAGTGTAACGAGTGAACTTCGTATCGGCTTTAAATTAATACACACCTCAATTTCTCGGAGACGTGTGCGTTTTGCCTTGTTCAATTTCAAGTCTTCTTTGCTACTGGAACCCTGATGAGATTCAGGAAAATATTTCTGTATATTATTCAAGTTAAAAGACGATAAAATTTTGACTAAACTTCTAAAATTAGTTTTCAACACTTAATCAGAAAGTTATCCTCGTCCTTACATATTCATTGATGCTGTCTTCATCCAGAACTTCACCGTCTAAATTTTCCTTCTCCAGCTGATCCCACTTGGATGTTGTCATCGCTTGTGCTTCCACATCTTCGGGATCGACCGTCTCCCATTTTGATGTCACGAAACGAGGCTGTTCTGCCGCTGGAGCTTTTATCTCTTCCACTTCAAAACGCAACAAAGTTACCAAATACAACAACCATACAACCAAAATTGAACACTGGTAACTCGTATTAAAGTCTTAACGTAACAACATCTTGTATCTTTGGTTACTTACATGGCACACCATCTAGTGGTTCGCCATCGAGTGGCATGCCATCTATTGGTTCTCCATCTAGTGGATCGCCATCTAATTCGTTGTCGTTGGATGACATGGTGTCTATTGGCACACCTTCAAGCCCACCACCAGCTGGTTCCAACGGTTCACCATCCAGTACAGAAGTGGCAGAGTCACTTGCTTTGTTCAATCCCATCTGTTCATGGGAGTTTAGGAGTTACAGAGATGTACTCAGGTAAAATGAAAGCAGTCGGAATGTCAGCATTATGACGGCACAATAAAGCAATGTTTGATGTAATATTGCACCTCTTCCTGTTTATTTGTCGTTTTCCCTCCAACCAGGCCGAGGAAAATATTTTGTAAATGGATAAGCAACTTGTCAGGATAAATCGCCCAGTCGTCCCACGCTCGGAAACAAGTCAGAACTTTTTGTTTAAACTGCTCAGCTCGCAAACGACTGCTAATCGCCTGATGGCAAACATGAAGATCGCGCATCACTTGATCTAGTCTTGACTCAAAACTGTTAAAAGAATCAGATCTTGTGAGAAAAGGGGCAACCAAAAACGAACCTTTCAAACTGACAAAAACCTGCCATGTTTTTAAACAAAATTTATACAGGAACTCACTGAGTCCTGAAAAACGAAGCATTGGCAACTTTGGCAGATGCGTTGTGTAGAATATCGGAAATAAGATAAAGTCTTGCAATTTTCTTTGAAAGCGGAGTCTCAAGGATGGACAAACTCTCAGCAATGCATTCCACTATTTCCTCGGCACAGTCAGCATGGTCGAGGCAGAAGGCCATCGCTTCACCAATGGCGTACTGACGAGGTAGAAGGCTTCGTAGAATATCCTCAAGGCTGTCTCGTTCACTGATGATGGCAAAATTTTTTAGAAGTGAAACAAAGCAGGCTAAACGTTATAACCCAAGTGTAAACTATATAACCTACTTTAACACATCTCATGTTCACATAAAGGTTTCATGAAGCTTGATTCATCACACCACAAACTTACTCTTCTTTCATTTCTCCCTTGGGCTTATCGGGATCGACAATTTTGTCTGACTCTGGCTTCACATTTGCTGACGTTTCTGCCATCGGCAGTTCGTCTTCGGAGTCCGTTTCTTCCATTCCTCCTGAGTAGGGATTTATCACTGGTGGGCGCCATAGGGAACCATTTTTAAACATTCGAAAGTCATTCTGCCGATAGTTTGTTGGATTCTCCCCCTGGAAAAAAAAAATTAATCATAACTTAACACAGATGGCTAAACAAAAAACCAACAAAGGCTTTCAACATGGAGCAAAAGCTGGCTCACTCAAAAGAGAAAGAACTCATTACACGACTTTAAAGCTATGAAGGGGCAAAAAAATTGCAATCACTAAATGTTCACTGTGCTTTTGTTAAGCTATTCAAAGTGAAGAGAAGTTGAGATACTGAGCTTTTACTCTTTGTAAATGATCTCAGATCACAGTGCAACTGATGTGAGAATCTAACATGCAACATCACCGAACCTGAAGTGTAGAATACAATCGCCATCTGTAATAGACATGCGCTGGACTCTTGTTATCGAACAGGAATCTACAAAAAATAAAATCGATAAAACAGAAGCAAAAATCAAAAAGTCAACTCACGGAAAAAATTGAGAATAATACCTGAACATCGGGTTATTTAATTCTCGGTTCATTATCATAGCCTCGAACATTGGCCCCTCACGAACCACAAATTCAATCATTCGATGTATCAAGCATAATAGGTTCCTGTAAGTTAAGCCGGGGTTAACAGAAAAACTGGGGCTGCTAGGACCTCATCAGATTAACGACATTTAGTATTAGTTTGCTGTTTTGAGGATGGGGTGAATTTATAAGGGGCGGTAACTAAAACTCCCAAAACTGACCCACACTGAGTGTTATTTGCAGGGAGGAGACTTTTAGCAATACTTACCGGGGCCAGTAAACTAAAATAACCTGTTCTACAAGATAGTTTTATACATGTAGAGAGCCTATAACAGATAAAGACAACTGTCTCCCTTTGTGATACCTTTCGGTTGGAACAACTACCCGAATGATGGAATTTTTCATAGTCTGTTTGTTGTGCAGGCGATAGATGGTTGGCACGGCAACATCAAACGTAGATTGAAACATAATTTAAAATTAGGCCAGTTGATAAGATGCAATAACAACACAAATGCCAAATTATGTTACTTATATTGCCAGGCGTTTACAAATCTATGAATGGTGTTCAAAGCATTATTAAGAGATAATATTACACACATTGTTGGACTATCATTGCACAAATTATCATGGTTTAATACTTTAATCTACCAATCGCTAGCTAATAACTAAAGCTTCAAATGACAATTATTGGCTTACATCTTCAAAATCCTTCTGGTCAATAAAGTCAGGTGGAACCCCTGGACCTTTTGGTTTTTTAGTCGGGTCGAATGGTTGCATATTAAAAGGAAGTCCAGATGGTGGGGGAGGCATTGTCCGCTCGAGAAGAGATGGAGGAACATAGACTGGATGAGGAGGAACTGGAACCGTTTTTCCCCAACCTAGCTTCATCTCATAGCTCATAACATCTCGACCTGATCAAAACATTCGGTCGTGAAAACCTTGGAAGAGAGAAACTGTTATACGAGAGAAGCAGATGACAAGCTTCAAAGAAGATGAGCACCTTGCAAATGTCGAAGTGCACGATCGGCATCTTTTCGTGTCATGAAAGCGACAAAAGCGCAATTCCTCTCTCGGGCTCTTTCCTCTTCTGTCCTTGGCCACATAACCTGCAAGTAACAAGAAGTTTGAAACAAATGTTATGCCCATGGCTATGACAGTATGGGATGCCAGTGCATTAATTTCAGCTTCAAAAGTCAGCAGAAGTAATTTCAGACATTTAGCATTAATGATACAAAGCAAGCACATTAAACAAAAAACTGTTTTCTGCGAGCGTAACACAAATAATAACCAACATTTTAAAAATAATATTGATAGTGTTGACACCTTTACACTGGCCAAGGGGCCGTACTTTCCAAAGAGCTCACAAAGCTGCTGCTCATCCATTTTTGGGTTAACATTTCCTAAGAACAAATTTGTCGTCATGGGGTCGCCGTTTTCGTGGGATCTAGCAACAAGGTCGTCTAGCACTGTTTTGGGTAAAACAGAGATCGATAAAATTTAATAATTTTCGATTCTTGAAAACATCAACAAAATACTGCAGTGCTAGTCAGCGGGAAACGTAAAACAAAGTCACGAAAAAAGAGACTGGCTTACATGAGATATCATCGGCTACTTTGGCGATCAATCTCTCATCAGGAGCCTCAAATCTCGATGCTCGACCAGACCTTAAGCTTCCTCCTCCATCTGTCCTCGCTGGTGATGGCAGGAGACCTGGTCGTGAATGTTTGTCGGAATGCCGTTGCTCTCGTTCTAACTGCATCACTTTTAACTCTTCTTTAAACAACTCCAAGTTGCTTTTCTTCTTGTCTTCCTTTTTCTGCAAAATGAAAAATAAAAACTGAAAAGTTAAACTGTAAATTACTTCACAATTCTGGTTTATTTTAAAAATTACTTACAAATGGGCACAAAAATGCAAATAAAACACAACCAGCACACATTAAAAAAAACATGAAATTTTTCATTTAATTGAACAAATTTTAAACAAGCAGAAGGAATTGCACAAAAACTTACTTTCAAGGTTGGTCTATCAGGTTTGGAAGGTTTAGCTGCAAATGGAGAACTAATCGCTGGTTTTGATGTCTCGGGTTCATTGAAACGTGATTTTGGTTTGTAAAGTTTTCCTTTCTTTGTATCACCTGTTAAAAAAAGACAAAAGTTTATTATTTTCAAAAATACAGAGTGTTAATGCAGACAGAATTTTGAAATATTTACTTTTCACATCTGGGTTAATAACATCTCCTCGAACAAATGTTTTAACGTTTGATTTTCCTCCTTCAAAAGTTGCAACAAAATCTTTGTAAACTTCTGCGGTTTTCTCTTGTTCTTGTTTCTTCTTTAAATCTTCTTTATCACGTTTTGTCAAAACATTTTTGGTTAAGTTCATTCGTCCGATGCTGAATGCTTTAAGCTTGCTCTCTGATATGGACTATAAATGCAAAAGAATCAAATCAACCAGGGAAAAACAGACTTTTTTACTTTACACTTTTACATAGAAACGTTGGAAAATTTTTAGCGTTAGGATTATCACAATAAAGCCATAATTTTATTCATCTTAGTATAAAAATTTTGTTTTACCACTTTAGTTAGATTGAAAAATGCACTGACACTTCATTTATTTTAAACTGGCGTTCAAACAAACAAATTTGTTTATTACAAATCACAAGAATGCGGAAAAGTTTGGCACGCACGTTATTGGGTCTCATACATTTGTGATTGCATGTGCCACAGGTTATAATACAAGCAGTACATAAAGACCACGAATTTATTTAGTAGACCTTTTTGGAGTTTCAAACTAGCTATAAAATCTTTTTCTCTTTTAACAGTTAAGTCTTTTCTAAAACGTTTATTTAGTTGTTTTATGTATTACAAAAACATTATATACATGCCGACATGTTAACATAAGTTACTGCAATAATTTTAAATGTCTTGTTCTGTGCGCCAAGTGCCAATTTCCTGGCACAGAATTGCCCTACCAGGCTGTTCTATACCATAAATATTATGTTGGCGAGGCACAAATAATTTTTGGTGTATTTATCTGGCGTACTGAAAGCAAATTATCCAGTAGGGCTCTAGCCTCAAAAATGGAATGAAAGGTCTTAATAATATTCTAGTAATACAAAAAACAAAACCAACCTTCATTGCTGCAACTCAAAACTCTCCGCAAGGAATGAATGCTATCAACAAAACTTGATTCAACAACAACTTCAATGGTCTCTCAACTGCATAAGTTTGTACGGGAAGTAATCGCATGTGATTTTGCTTTCAAATGTCAATCTAATGCCTAAGATAGTATTGGTGGGCGATGACCGTTAAGAACCTACAGAACGCTGGTTGACTGTTGCACGGTTGCACCTTATAGGCGTAAATCGTTAAACAACAAAAAATAACAAGCTCGTACTTATAAAATATTTTAAAAATAATAATTAATTAAAGAAAAAAAGTTCATTTATCTTTCAATGAAAGATCTAGCTTAAACCACAAAGTTCTGAACAATAGCCTATGCCTAGCAAAATCTAGACGGCCTCTCCACTCCATTTTTTTTTTCAGTGCTGCGTGTGCGGTTATGCGCTAAAAGCATAGATATCTTTTATATATAAACGCTAGAAGGGCTATGGCTGTTCATAGGAACGTTGAGGTGTAAGTATTGTTTTAGATACGGTAGTTTCATTCGTTTTTATGTTTTTGCGCAACTGAAGGCTCCAATATCATGTCCTCATCCTGGCCACAGGAACGGAATCTTGATCTCTGGGATAGTGTTTTATTAGGTGGGTTTTTATTCTTACCATCCAACGTGTACTATAACAAATCCTAATCATGCCCTCGACTTTTCCACAATGTATTGTTTTTCATGGAAATATCTATAATTGTGTGTTTTCTGGTTTGCTTTAGCTTCGTTTAATTTCAGAATAAACGCTTTTTGAGTTTGGTGGCCGTGCTAACTTTCAATTATTGTTTACTTCCATTTACTCTAATTTACATATTGCACGTTTTGAGCCCTCAGGGCTTCGGCGCTTTGTCAAGTTCTGGGGTTGTTGTGATTTGGTTTATTAAAAGTTCTTAAAACATTGTTAAAGCACGTTTAATAAAAGAGAAAAAAAATGATCGTATAAACAGGGGACAACAAAAAAACTAAATACGAGTACTTCATATGTTCGGAATAGACGCAAAGTATAATAAGGCAATGCATTTCGTAAGTTTGAACTGGGATTCGTTCTAGAACAGGAAACACATAAAGGTTACAATCTTTAATTTACAGTGACATTAAGGTGTTCGGTATTAGGTTCGTAGGTCATTTCACATCCTTCGCACTGGAACGACTTAAGTCTGTTGTTGATTCGTATTATGGAGAATGAGGTACAGGCACATCGCATAAAGGCTGCCGTACAACCTTTACAGTAGCTCGGTTCTTTAAAATTCGGAATTGTTCTTGATGAGCTCTTGTTTCTCCGAATTCGGTTGAGCTGTCCGCATGAGCAGGGGATCAAGCGTGTTAGGTTAGCTGGAAAAGGGGAAGCATCGTATGGAATTTGTCCGTCCATAAATCCCCGTGCTTCGGGGTCTACTTGTTGTTCGTCTGAGTCTCCGCTTATGTTCTTTCTTTTGTTTCCTCGGCTCTCACTTTGGTCTCGCTCCAAGGGTCGTTCCGAGGATCGCTCATCGGGGTCCAGCGTCGGGCTTTCTTCCAGTGGGGGCTCCGCTCCCGTTCGGCTTTTCTCCGTATCCTTGTTGCTCTTTCCTCGTAGTAGTTCGATTGTTCCTGCCAAGGCAGAAAACACTTTTTTACTTTCGCTGGGGGGTGGTGCTGATCCCTCCCCGTCCGCTTCTACAGTCTGAGCGGTCGTCATCGGGATATCTCGTTCGTCCGCACTGTTGTTGCCTACTAGCATTCTCTTTGGGCATTCCTTGAATTTATGTCCTTGTTCTGTGCAGAAAGAGCATGTTTGAATTTGTCCTTTATAGCTTACCGCACATCTGATTTTGCCCAGGTACAGATACGATGGGAGTTGGTGTCGTTCCATCGTTTCCTTGTTCACTTTATAGATCCTTCTTCCATCTTTGATGCCGTATTTATCGACGCCCAAATGTGCTGGGCCTTGAATCTCAAATTCTGCGAGGATTTCATCGATGTGTTTCTGTGGGTAGTCGATAGGTACCCATCGGATCGTGAGGTCTACTCTCTCATCTCCGTGTGCGATGGCAGACTTTACTTCCAGTCTCTTTCGTATTAGGTCTGCAAGTTTCATTGCATTGTTCTTTTTATCTACAGTAATATTTACCGTGTTCCGGGGTTTCTGTATTATGCCTTCGATGTATTGAATCGGTATCTTGATTTCTTTCAGCAGCCTGTAGATATCTTCTCTTTTGCTGTCATTGACCAATTGGATTGTTACTTCTCGGTGGTTGCAGTAGTCAGCAGCCACGTCGTTATTCCATTGTCTTTTCAGTCTCTCTGCATAGGTGAGAGTCTCGGCCATTTTTCACCTTTTCTGTCGAGATTCTTTACTTCTTTACTTCTTGACGGCTTTCTTATTTCCTTTGCTGGAAACCATGTTGTTGTGCATGTGCCGCTCCCAGCTCGCATATTTACAAGCCGACCACAGCCGTTCTTAACAATATCATTTTTTCAGTTTTTCAAGTTCTGGGGTTGTTTGTAAGGCTGTGAACGTACTTCTACTTTGACCATCCTACAACAAGGTTTACATGCGGGAAGTAGCCTACTTCAATCGAGGTCCATTTATCTGCACTCCAGTAAGTACGTGATTTGTGGTCAAGAACATTTATACCAAGGTCTAAAAGGACAAAAATGTTTTCAACTTTACCTGCTAGTTGCTACATACATCACAATCGATGATATGTAACTTTTAGTAAGTTGATCAAACTATACCAGGCAGTACGTTGAGTGTTATATAATATCATCATCAATACAATCATCTACATCTTCACTTCTACAACCGACCTGTGTTAAACAGGGCTCCGTTACTTTGCCCTCACCACAGGCCTTTCCATTTTAATATTTAAAGAACCTAAAAAACTAACGCTTTTGAAAATATCCGACAGGTCCAACAATAAAATTGAAACTAAATTACATAAAGTAAGTACTTTATCCAAACATAGCCTACAACGAGCACGATGTAGATAAGGAAAGAGTTAAAACTTTAAACATGCACAAATAACTTCAACAAAAAAAGAATAATAGGCCTATTAAAAAATTCAATAACAGAATTAGGCTACTGCACAAACTACTGTATATGAAAAACTTATTTTGGTTAATCGCTGATGGATGACAATATGCCTATTCTAAACGATAAAAATTAAGAAAAGAAGTTTAAGCTCAGCATTCAATCCGGTTCCTGTGTCATATTCATCCCGATCGAGGTGGAAAAATCACCGTAATAGTTTCGAATGATCAATATCCGCTGTTGATCCAAGGCAACCAGCTTCCGTGTCTCCAAAACTTCCGTGTGGATTGCTTGTAAATGTAAGTTGTAAATCACTGAGGATTCGCCTTTGCATGGTTTCCAATAAAAATGACCCAAAAAGTCGTGTGTTTGTGAAAAGCATTTGGCTTGTCGATCTCTTAGCTGCTCACAAACCGGAAGGTGGCCTGGTTAAAGCGATATAATACTTCTTGCACTAAAATGCACTTACAACCATTTAAAAGCAACAGCAGCTCATGTTATTCAATATTTGTTGATGAACATAGGCTATGACTTATATAAAGTACTTCTACTTGTTTCATCCATTTCCATAACACTTTAGAAGTTCAAATAATGAAGCATCGCGTGCAAAACGATTGTAAACACATAGGTGTCTAATTGGTAGGCCTTCCGCTTCGCATTGTTACATAGACGCTGTCTATCCTCATGAATGACAATATTTAGCAATCGTTCGTAAAGTGCAACCATATGTCACCATTAATGGTTAATTTTAATAAATATGGTTTGTGTTTGATTATTGCGTCGGAATGAGGTAGCGAAGAGTGACGTGTTTTTCTTTTTTTCCTTTTGGATTTTCACGACACTTTCCACCTCTGGCATAAAACGCTGATTGGCTGATTAAGTGTTGCTGCCATGTGGGTTTTACTTCATTTTTACTGAAAAACTGTTTGACTGATGACGCTTTTCAGTAAAGGCCTAGCAAAATGCAGGTGTGTATATCTGTTAGCAATGGACAACCTTGTAGCAGTTCATGTGAAAAAACTCTTGCATGAGTATAAGTACTATCTGAATATAGCCCAGGCTATTTTTTTTTCGTACAGTATGTTGCTCTGCTACAAATGTTTGTTGTTGAATTGCTTATCCTTTGCTATTTGCAGGAGGAAAAATGTGAAACTTTATTTAACTTTATCTTTATTTGTTATGCTTTAATTTAGGCTTTTTTAAGAACTAAGTTACTTTCTGTTGCATTATAATTTATTTTTTTGTTGACAAAACAAACATACCTGCCGTGGTTGAAAATGAATTTGAAGCCCTTGTCCTCTGTCGTCATGTTTCTCATGACTTTAAGCGCATTTGGTGCCATATACACCTGCCTAGACCCACCAGGAGTATTCCATTTTTTCTGTTATGTGGTGTCGCCACAATCTTGCCCTCACTTGAACTTTGAAAATGGAACAGGATGCCAATGCTCTAATCCAAACTTCTATTGCGAACGTAAGTTACAGCCAAGTTAGTGTTAAAATTGCGTAATTTTTATTTCTCTTGTATGGCATGGTTTTGAACTTTACAGAAGCTATTGAAAATCCCTGCAAGAAACAAATGTTTTAACCAACACACCGTTCTGTATGCTGACGATTTAGCTTTTTTAGCGAAGGAAGCCACTGGAGCGAAAAGGAATTAAACTGATTTGCTGTTTTTAACGTTGTTGTTTTACTCGCTATTTCGTGAATAATATTGCTGTGTTGTAGATTTTACCAAGATCCCCAAGATTAAAACAGTGTAGGCCTATCTCATCCTTTTTTCGTGAGCAATAAGCCTAGCTTTGGGATAGAGAAACATTTTAGATAGTGCTACCCTACTAAAGCCTCTGTAACCAGTTCTTCCGAAGGATGCACACGGAGCCTGTTCCACAGAACCAGCAAACACAACTGGCAAACCCGATAGTTTATTGTATGTGTTTCTTCACTATATGAAATTACCCAGTGCTTTAGTGCACAGAAAATCGTTTGCTTATAGAGCTCAAACCCCTTAAACGTCCACTTTTAAATTTAAACATTTATAACGTATTTGGGCTTCGCTTGAATTTTGCTTTTAAGTATGCATCCACGCAAAAGTAATGATAAAACAATCTTGCAATCTCACCAAATTAATACAACTCATGATGTGATTTCACAATAGTTTTTATGTTTAAGGCATTGACTTGACTTAACTCCAGTCACAACTCAAAATGACTCGAGTCAAAAAATAAGTTTGTTACAACCCTGATAGTTGGTATATAAATGTTCGTTTAAACCAGGGATGTCCCACCTTTTATTATAGTGGGCCGCATTGTCAGTTGAAATAATTCAATGGGCCGCAGAACCTATTAAATTTCAAGAAATATGGGTACATAAAGTACATACTTTTGGAGTGAAAATGACTAGCGGGCCGCTCAAAAATCTCAGGCAGGCCGCAGGTTGGACATCCCTGGTTTAAACAGTCGCCAGTTAGTTGAACTAAATAAACTTGTTAATAACTGACAATTACAGAGATCGAAAAATGTTAATTGACTAAAAAGCATCCCTACTCCATGGCTCACTGGGGCTAATAAGCATATATAATAGGGGCACGTATAGACAGCTGCTGTCTTTTGGATATTTGTATCATTATTTTTAATTTTTGCTTAAATTGCGACAAATTTAATTTCATTGTGATGATGCAGCACATACAGCCATGGTAGGACCAGTTGTGATTCTTGCTGCTAAATGTTGACCATTGTCTCTAGTTCAGTCGAAAATAGAATTTACATCAAAACTTAGGCCGCCAGCCGAAATTAATTCGGTAAAAAATAAAAAAATAAAAAGAAAGGTAAAAATTTTTTATAGTAAGCTTTTGCATGTCGCAATCAAACTCAACACATACTGCCCTTTTCAAGTACAATACTTATTTTGAAATTAGCGTAACATTGCCATAACTACATTTTGCTATGTTAAGATTATTTTATTGACGTGTAAATGCGCGTTAATCAGCGTTCGGTTTTCTCATTGTGTCTACACCGACTCATCCAAATTCGCAAGACACTTCTTTCTCCTCAATCGTTCCTTATGGCTTTGCCGCCCCGTCGTCATTGCAGCGAATACGTCATTATGACGTAACAAGCAAAGAGGTGTAAAGGAATTGCAAATTTCATGATGGAATATTTTTAATCTTCTCTAAACTAAAGATATTTTGAAACTTCTTCAAAATCTTTTTGGCTCGAATATGATAGTTTCTTGCTTCCAGTTAAACACAAAACGTTTTGCTGAACGGTGTTTATGGAGTTTTCCATTTGCTTTGCTGCAGTGTCGAGGAAAAACCGTTCGACTAGATCGCAAGTTTGACGTTGAAGTTTCAGCAACTAACACAAATATGTGAATGGGGTGGTATGGCGAATCATAATATTGTAGGCTACTCGGGTTTTCTCTATGGAAAAACAGACACCACATAAGCCTCAGATTGCATTTTAATAAGACCGAATTAACTACTACTATTATCACACTTTTTGCTTGAAAGTAGAATGAATCATCGACAGTTCTAGCGGAAATGCGCAAACACGTTACTGCTGGTTAATCTCATGATAATGTTGCAAAGTATATAGCAAAAATTTTATCAACAAAAATGACAAATAAATTTATGTTTATATTACAGTATACGCCTATGCCTTTCTGAAAAAGACACTCTGAATTATTATCCTTTTGGTATTATATATATAAAAGCATTTGTATATCTGGTATGAAGTCTTCTTATAAAAATGTAAATTTCATCTCTTCTTATAATATAAATTTTTTTCTAGTGCTTAGTACATAGGATAATTATTACTCTGTAATGAAATGATTGTTTATCGTTCCTTATCCTGTAAGGACGATCACTTCAATTACAATGTTTGTCTGTAGAATTGCTTAATGTCCTCGAAGTGAAATGAGTCTCAGGTCGTTGTTTCGCTTCTCTTAATCTTAGAATCAATTGTATACCATGACAACTGTATAAACTGGTTATATTGTTTCTTGTTTAAACGATTATATTAAGTAAAACATTGTGACAGCTACATAATAAAGTCGACTACTTTCTAGGGTTAACTTCGTAGACTGTAACGCATTGAACAACTATGAATAACAACACACGCAAAGCAGGCATGCACGACATTTTTGTCACGACTTAATACGATAAGCAGAGAGGAATCGATTACGTAACGCAATGCTTTGCTTTGCCGATTTCCGTAAACAAGTATTCTATGCGGCATTCGATTTGCAAGCAATTTTATAATATCATCACAACTCTTTTTGCACGTATTATGGAAGTAAGTGTTTGCAAAAATACACCCGCTTAGTTCTACTCACCTTTCCTTGGATACAAATTTAAGGTTAAAAAAAGACAAAAGCATTTGTCCCGTCAGTCACAAAAATAGCACATATAGTTTGCATTACTGATATTATTGCTTTTCTTTGCACATAGCTATCTTCTACATTAAGCAGGACATTCTTACAACTAAAAGCTTTTGGCATATATATCTTAACTTTAAATTTGCAGGTGAACTAAAATTGTCAGTCACGTGACTGACGGTACAATTTTTGGTCTAACTCTAAACAAACATGGTTAAATTTACTAAATTTAGTTTTCTGTGTTTGGAAAAAACCATTTGTTACATAACAATGGTAATTCTTGATTTTAAATTGTCAGTCAAACAAAGGATATGTATTTAAATGTAACACCTGAACAAATTATTTCAGTCACTGTGGTCTTGTTAAGCTGAAGTTATAGAGCAGCCTGTAGCTTGATAGTTTTTTGTAATGGCGAAAAGTTGTGCAGAAAGACAGCGTCAAAGAAGAGAAAGGTTGAAGCAAGAAGGTAAATATGAATTAAGCTTTTAAAGAATACCAAAAGCAGGTTAAAAGACATTCCAGAGAGCGAAAGAAGCATTTATTAAGTGATAGTGAAAAGCTTAGTGAAAAAGTGTACGAAAGAAAACGAAAACAAGAATACAGAGCCAGAAAAAAGAACTTGGTGGTAGATACAAGTTTCATGTACATGAAAAGGTCAGCTCTTAATCGTTCTTTGAAGAAAGTGCAGAAAAGCTTGCCACAAAGTCCACGTAAAAGAAAATTAGTTGTTAGAAAATTGGCCTTGAAATTTACTCCAGAATCCACAAAATCAGAAGCAAAAACTAAAAGAATTGACAAATTATCAGAAGCTTTTAAAGAAGCTGTTGAAAAGTTCTATGCTCGTGATAAAGTATCTAGCCAAGCACCAGGTACGAGAGACTTTAAAATAATTCGTCAAAAAAAAAAGAAAATCAAAGTTCACAAAAGATATTTACAACTCACATTGAGAGAAGTTTATCGAGCTTTTAAAGCTGAATATAAAAATGTTAAAATTGAGTTGACCAAATTTTGTGAGATGAGACCACAGCACATTTGTCTTCGGGCTGATACACCAGAAAACATTTGCTTGTGCATTTACCATGAAAATATTCATCTCTTCTTACGAGCTATCCCACATCTCCCAAATGTTGTGAGTGAATTTCTTGCATTGGTCGTTTGTAGCCAAGAAGAACCTTGCATGCTACAAAATTGCCAAGAATGTGGAAATCTCAAAATGTTTGAAAGGTTGGTGGTGTCCGCTTTTGGTGAGGTCGAGAACTTGAAGATGCTCATTGATTACAAGCAGTGGGTTAAAAATGAAAACAACCGTTTATTGAGAACCAGTTTTAACGAAAGCCTAGAAAATATGCTTGCAAAGTTAAAATCGAAGCTACCAGAATTTCCTAAGCATCATTAGGCCTACATTAAAACGATGCAGTCTAAGAATTTGAAAGAACGCAAAGAGAATTTACCTTTGGGGTCTCTCTTAATTCAAACTGATTTCAGTGAAAACTATACTCACAAACGGCAAAATGAAATTCAGTCTGTTTACTGGGATTCTAAATCATCAATACTGTACACTTCAATGGTATATTTCAATGCAGCTACGTCACACAAAGCAGCCAAGGCTGATGCTGTTGATTCTACTGCGTACGTGGTTATTTCCAATTACATGCGTCATGATAAATATTCAGTGGCAGTGTTTAATAGTTGCATTTTAAACCATTTCAAAAAAGCTCATCTTGCAGTTCAGATCAGTGCATTGGAATACCAGTCAGATGGGGCAGCACAGCATTTTAAACAGAAGTATAGTTTGTGTAACATAACTTTGCAGGATGTACCAGTTAAATGGCATTTTTCGGCAACATCACACGGAAAAGGTTGCATTGATGGAATTGGTGGATGTTTAAAAAGAAGAGTGATGGAAAAAGTACTTGCAGGAAATATTGACATGAATAGTTCAGAAGAGTTTGCACAAGTTGCCCAGGAGGTGTGTCCCAATATAAATGTATTATTTGTTTCAGAGAAAGAAATAAAATCCCAAATCCCAAAACTGGATAAAATGTGGCACCCAAAGGGTGTTGAAATTGAAAGAATCCCCAATACCAGGGATGCACACTTTTTTGAATCAATAAAGCCATACGAAATTAGGTATTCTGTGCATTCGCTTGTGAATCATGAACAAATGGACTGTTTTTCATTTATTGGGTCAAATGAAGTGTTAGTTCAGTCAAAAGGAGGAAATGATAAAGATTTTGCTATTGGATCTTGGGTTAAAATAAAATACTTAGCAGAAGACTTTTATGTGCTTGTAATAAATAAAATAGCTGGTGAATATAAAATACAATGCCTAAAAAAATCAGATAGTTCATCTTCAAGTTATAAACTAGAACCGGATCATGACACTGTTTGGTACACCAAAGATAACATTCTTAGTCAGATGAAAGATGTACCAATTCTTATAAATAGTCGAGGAATGTATAAAATAGTTTAGAACATACTCAGATGCTAAAATATATTGTTATTTTAGTTCTAAAGTTTTCTAGATTTGAGTTGTTTACGGTTGTTGTTAGTGTTTTATTTATGTTAACTAGTTCAGATGCATTTCTTCAAAAGTTGCAGTTTATTTGTAAGTCAATTTGCAATTTAAGATGATTTTATGGACGACAATGTGTGGTGACATTCCGCCGGTGAAATTCCTTCGTTTATACTAGTTTGCTTTGCACTTAATCACGCCTCCTTAATTGCTTATCCGCCTTATATGTGCTGGTCCCATCGATAGAACGTCATTCCAGTAGTAAGCGCAGTGTCGATGGGTCGGCTGTTCGATAGTATCAGTTCAGATATATAAGTGTTACATATCTTTCATATTTTTGCCTAACTGATTCTATTTGTTTTTAGGACTGTTCGGTTTTGTTTTAATAAAACCTAAGTTACTTGAATTAGTGTTTGAGTTTCGAGGTCATAACAATTTATTAAAACAAGATAAGACGAACCGGTCATGGACAAGCTCTTACTTCGACCGAAAGAACTCACGGTTAGCCCGGATACCGTCGACGCCCATAAAGTTTTCAAGTATTGGTTACAGACGGTCGAAGACTTCATTGCTACACTGGAAGAGCTACGCCCTACGCAATCGCCCGCAATAAATAAAACAAGAGTTGTTCGAAGCTGTATTTCCCCCGAAGTTTTCTCCTATGTAGAAGAAGGTGATAGCTACGAAAGTATTATAACTCTCCTGAAAGAGTTGTACGTCCGACCGAGAAATAATGTCTACGCACGACACGTACTGGTCAGTAGGCAGCAAAACCACGGGGGAAAAGTCCTGGAGTTCCTTCGTGCCCTTAAGATGCTCGCTAAGGATTGTACCTTTGAAGCGGTCACAGCGAGTAAGTACCGCGACGAACTTATACGGGACTCTTTCATTAATGGGCTGAGTTCTTCGCTCGTACGTCAACGCCTGTTGGAGATAGATGATGTCGACCTACAGCGAGCGGCCGATTTAGCCGATAACTTAGAGCGAGCTCAATTGTGATCGAACTCAATGGGCTCTGGAAGTACCAGCCCTCGCCTGGTGGCATCGGCCCAATCAACGTTGCCCGCTGTGACACCTAAAGAAAATACACTACAAACTGGAGGATCAATAGCTGTCGCTCCGAAGGTGCGTAATTTGAAGACTCAGAAGACTTGCTTCTACTGTGGCGGTGCGCTACATAGTCGTAATTATTGTCCTGCCCGTGATCGAGAATGTCACAATTGTGGAAAAAGAGGCCATTTTTGAAATGTCTCCCGCGGTAATTGCTCTTTTCTAAAAACTTCTTCAACGGCCTATGTTGAGGGATCGAGTGAATTATCAGAACGGTATTCTGCCATTGCCGCTAAAACATCTGGGACCGTATTTCTGGCAGGTGCTCCCGGCTGCCTCCAGCGTACAGTCGTCAACGCTGTCATTAAAGGCCGACTCGTTAAAGCCTTGTTAGATTCCGGCGCGTCAGAAAATTTTATCGATAGCTCTTTAGCCGAAAACATCGATTTAAAACCGGAAGGAAAAGCGAGTGATATGACCATGGCTTCCACTGAACTGCAGTTAGAAACACAAGGTCATGTTAAAACAACCATTCAACTGCTTGGCCGGAGCTATTCTAACGTCGTGCCGGACGTAATGCATAATTCTTGTGCCGATATTATCTTGGGGCAGAAGTTTCTACAAAGACATGAGGCGGTTACTTTCGAATTTGGTGGAGCTGAAAATCCCCTTGTTGTGTCTGCTGCTTCGGAAAAGGTTTTCGCGGTAGCGGCAGCCGATGTTGACCCACCCAACTTGTTCGAATTTATGCAAAAGGACTACTACCCGGTCGCTTCTCGCACTCGTTCCTACTCGAGGGAAGACTCCGCCTTCATAAAAACCTAAATTAAAAGATTACTTTCCGAAGACATCATTGAGCCGTCGAAATCGCCGTGGAGAGCTCAATTACTAGTGGTGCGAAACCGAGAAAAATGTCGTTTAGTGGTCGACTACTCGCAAACTGTCAATCGCTTCACTCTGCTCGATGCTTACCCGCTTCCACGCATCGAGGACATTGTCAACAAGGTTGGAAAGGACAAATACTATAGCTCACTCGATCTACGGTCGGCCTACCACCAAGTACCGATTCGAGCGGAGGAACGCCCATTCACTGCGTTTGAAGCTTTGGGTCGCCTGTATCAATACAAAAGACTTCCCTTTGGTGTTACAAACGGTGTGGCCGCTTTCCAAAGAGTGATGGATGACTTCATCCGAAGCCATAATCTAAAAAAGGTATTTTCATACTTGGACGACGTAACAGTTACTGGCGCGATGATTGAAGAACATGACCAAAATTTAGAAGCTTTGCTTACCGGTTTAACTTTTAACGAAGATAAGTTGAAACTGCGTCAGCAAACCATAGACCTGCTTGGGTACCAGATATCCCACAACCAAGTGAAGCCGGACCCCGAAAGACTCCACCCGCTACTTGACATGCCTCCGCCGAAATCTCTTCGGGAACTTAAAAGAATTTGTGGCATGTTTGCATACTATTCCAAATGTATCGAGAACTTTTCCGGAAAAGCTGGCCCCCTTTTTAAGGCTACCGATTTCCGGTTGAACGCTAAGGCGTCAAATGCTTTTGCCGAGTTAAAAGAAGAAATTGTTAAAGCTAGTCTCAGTAGTATCTGTGAAGATCTGCCATTCGAGGTTGAGTGCGATGCGTCCGATTACGCCGTTGCGGCCACTTTGTCACAAGGAGGGCGCCCAGTGGCGTTCATGTCTCGGACACTCAGTAAATGTGAACGACGCTATCCTTCTATTGAGAAAGAAGCTACTGCTATCATAGAAGCGGACCGTAAATGGGCCCATTACCTAAAAGGGAGAACTTTCACATTAGTAACGGACCAACGATCGGTTTCCTTTATGTTCAGCAAAACCAACAAAGGAAAAATCAAAAACAACAAAATACTGATGTGGCGTCTAGAACTAAGTCCTTTCCACTACGAAATTCGCCACAAACCAGGGAAGGAAAATGTTGTTCCCGACGCCCTTTCAAGAGTTTGTGCCACGGTGGATTGCCTGAAAGACTTGTCATCGCTTCATGATTCCCTCGGACATCCAGGCTACGCTCGACTCTATCATTTCATTCGTGTTCGAAACCTTCCATACAATAGCGAGGAAGCAAGAACCGTAAGTCCTGTCGTGTTCGCGCCGAGATTAAACCCCGCTTTTTTAAAAGACCGCCTGAGACACTGATCAAAGCTACTCACCCGTGGGAACGTTTGACTATGGACTTCAAAGGACCCGTCAAAGGGACAAAACCATATCTATTAGTCATTCTTGATGAATTTAGTCGTTATCCTTTTGTTTATCCCTGCAAGAAGATGTCTTCAGACACGGTTATCGATTATCTCAGCGACCTTTTCTGCTTGTTTGGTTTTCCGGCATACATACATAGTGATCGAGGATCCAGCTTCATGAGTGGGGAACTTAAAGATTTCTTAATGGCTCGAGGAATTGCGACGAGTTATTCCACTCCGTATCATCCTCAAGGGAACTCGCAATGCGAAAGAGCCAATAAAACGATTTGGAGAACCGTAAAACTGCTTTTATCCTACTACAAAACCTCAGAAGAACATTGGGAACGTGTTCTCCCTCAAGCTCTACAAGGAATTAGGTCGTTGTTGTGTACGGCCACTAATGAAACTCCACATGAAAGAATGTTTTCTTTTCCAAGACGGGCAACTTTGGGAAGCTCGATGCCTACGTGGTTGCTAAATCAAGGAACCGTACTGCTGCGTCGATTCGTGCGAAACAAAGGCGATCCAGTCTGCGATCCTGTCGAATTAATGATGGTGAACTCCACCTTCGCACGAGTTAAATATCCAAATGGAAGGGAGAGTACGGTATCAAATTCCGACCTTGCGCCTTACCCACAAGTAAACCCGGCTGACGATGACGTTGAGGAAGCCGCGACTTCGGATGTGACTTCACCATTACGTCAACCGGAATTACGTTTGCTTACAGGCACTGGTGACAATGTGCGAACAGTAACTGACGTTCGAAACGATGGACACCAGGAAACGTCTTCCGTGGAGGCTGATTCACAAACCCCGAGTATCAGGCGCTCCACGAGAGAGAGAAGACCTCCACAAAGATATGGCGAATGGACTTTGTAGTTTTTTAAACATTGTAATTACTTCATAATTATTTAACCGGGGGAGAATGTGGTGACATTCCGCCGGTGAAATTCCTTCGTTTATACTAGTTTGCTTTGCGCTTAATCACGCCTCCTTAATTGCCTTAATTGCTTCTCCGCCTTATATGTGCTGGTACCATCGATAGAACGTCATTCCAGTAGTAATTTTTGCCTAACTGATTCTATTTGTTTTTAGGACTGTTCGGTTTTGTTTTAATAAAACCTAAGTTACTTGAATTAGTGTTTGAGTTTCGAGGTCATAACACGTTATTTTTATTCAGTGCTATAGAAGTTTATTGTCATATTTTTACAGCTCGCTATTTTGTTAGTTTTTTGAATTGTCAATTAGTATTTTCAATATTTTACTGCATGTCATGCAAAAAATTTGTTATTCAAATTAAAAAAGTAATTAAATTTATTTAGTTTCAGTTGTTAAATTGAGTAGATGATTTTATTTAATACTTGATCCAAAAACTGTGAGTGACCTTTTATTACTTCAGATGTTGTCCCGTCGGTCACATACAAAATGTCCCGTCTGTCACGTACACAATACACTATAATTTTAAACTTAGCAATTGCAGCCAAAGTTCGAAATTAGTTTAAAGCACAGTTCGGGTCAACAATGAAATCTACAAGGAAACACCTTGATTTATCAAATAATGAGATAGAAATTTGTCATCAGTTACACTGTCCCAAAAATGCATGTTAATTTCTGTCCCGTCAGTCACGCTAACAAAGGTTGGTTTTCAAACATTTTACTATATTATTTTACAAAAATTTTTAATGCCATTTCATAACATGCAACTTCCATTAACTGAAAACAAAATTCTTTTTTTCCTACCTTATATAAAACTAGTAATAATGCATTTATAATTTTAAAAATTCTATCTTTTGTCCCGTCAGTCACGCTGGAATTGACCTGCTGCAACCATCTCAGATAAAATTCATCCTTGACCATTTTGTACTAATATAGCTATGTACTAGTAATCAGTAAATAACAACTTTTATCGCCAAATACGGTACATTTTTTTGTATGAATACGAGGAGATTGTCTGCAAGAGGTGGCAGGAAACTGACCTCGTTGGACGCCAGGAGAAACGTAAAGATCCTCATAATCATCATCATTCCTTCTTCATCCTGCCTCGTTATTGTTTTTTACACGCTGTTAAAAAACTTTGTAATATTTACCATGAAAATACCAGAAAATTTTTACATGCCTAATTGTAAATGCATTTTACCCTAATTTGCTGTTATAATATTAAGCAAAGGACGGCGTCGCTAGCTAAAATTTGAGAATTAACCAATGAATTGCAGTTTGCTTGTCACGTGTTTGTAAAGTATACGAAATGTTGAAAGAACAGCGTGGTCATCTGCACTCTACAGAAAATCTGACCTGTGATCAGGTTCCACGACATATGGCCGCGGGAAAGTGGCCGCGAACAAACTCACCGGGGTCAACTGAACGTGACTTAAATTGACCGCAGACAAACTGACTGTGACATAAACTGGCCGGCGATCAAATTAACCGACGACAAATTGGCCGTCAAAAGGTCAAAATTCTAATTCACTATCTAGTCACTATCCAGTATGTGTATTGCAGTCAAGGTTGCCACTCGTAGAGTTTTTTGGCCCCTTGTACGGTGACCCATATTCATAGATTTCTTATTGTTACATACATTTTCCCAGTCTAGACGAGTTGTTTGATGAGATTATGAAACAATGCGTTGTAGCCTATCTCATGTTGTAACAATGGACTTATTGCAATAACAATGGACACTTTAGTTAAGTAAATTGTCAGATTGAAGCTGTACGTCAGGACTCCCCTAGTTTTAAGTCTTGGTTATGGTTATGCTAATATTTGTAAATTGCAAAAAGAGTTGGAGAAGCCCAGCAGGTGGAGACTGGAGAGTGAGACAGCAGATGAGCAGAATCAGCAGATTGAACAGACAGGAATCAAGTGATCTTGTTTTGTACATTTACGACTTTGTGTTGTTTAAGTGAGTTGCCAGTAAACCCGGTGTAATGCCTATAGCCACGTGATTGAGATACTAAATTGAGATACTTTTGCAGACTAGATGCCGACACTTTTAGAATAAAACTGATTTTTAAGGTCTGAAAATGGCAGAAGTAATCTCACAAAGAGGTAAAAAAAAATTAGTTTACAACCATTACATTTTCTGGAGAGATGGACAAAGTTCAGACGGGAAAACTGCATTCTGGAGATGCAGTAATTACCACAAGAGTTTTTGTAAGGCACGTCTCCATACTGTAGATGGCTTAGTCACGAAAGAGTTGCACGAACACAGTCACCTACAAGAAGAGAGACATGTTCAAGTGGCCAAACTACTTACGGTCGTCAAGGAACGCGCTGGCAACGCTAACGATACGTCCACACCAGCAAATATCATATCTGACGCGACAGTGGGATTGCCAGGTGCCGTCAGAGCGCATATTGTGGAAAAAAATCTGAAAAGATCAATACAACGAACACGACTTAGGACTGTTGCAGCACCTGCAAATCCACTGAACTGCACAGATTTAGAAATACCTGACTCGTACAAAAATATTCTTTTAGATGATGCTATGGGGTCTGAACTTTTTTTGCAGTATGACTCAGGAGCTGAAGAAAATAGGATATTAATTTTTGGCACCGAAGAGAGCAAAAGAGTACTAGAATTATCAGAAAACTGGCAAGCTGATGGGACGTTCAAGGTTACCCCGCCAATATTTTCACAGGTTTACTCTATCCATGCTTCATGACATGGCGACCTTGTCCCAGCGTTGTACTGTTTACTACCGAACAAAGCACAAGAAACATATGAGCGGTTATTTCGCGCAGCGTGGCAACTGATACCAAATGCACATCCAACAAGTTTTTTGGTTGATTTTGAAATGTCTGCAATAAATGCAATTCGGATGGTGTTTGACTATGATGACCTCACAGTAAGTGGTTGCTTTTTTCATTTAAATCAAAATGTCAGGAAGCACATGCAGCAAATCGGACTTCAAAGAAGGTATCAAAATGATCAAGAATTTGCACTACTGCTGCGTCACATACCTGCTTTGGCATTTGTTCCAATACAGCATCTGATTGAGGCTTTTGAAACATTAGAGGAATTTTTGCCTGATGAAATGCTTCCGCTTCTCGACTACTTTGAGCGTACTTACATCGGGCGTCGCTTTCGAACTCAGCTCCGAAGAGACCCGCCATATTCACATGACTTCTGGAACGTCCATGTTCGGGTGTTAAATGGCGAAGCCAGAACCAACAACAAAGTTGAAGGTCACCACAGTCTAATAAACAGGATGTTATCAATGCAACACCCAACCATTTGGAAATTTATAGAAGCTTTAAGGAAATTGCAGAACATAAACAAAAACAAGATTGAGGCGCTCTGTGCCTAAGGGCCTCCTGCCAAAAGGAGAAAATACAAGGATCTGGATGCGCGACTTCAAACCATCGTTGAAGATTTTGCAAACCGTGACATATTAGATTTTCTCAGAGGCATCGCCCACAACCTACAATTTGCGCAATAAACTTCCTTGTTTGTCAAATAACAGCTTGTGTAAATTTTAGTGCCCATATTATGTAGTGTCATATGTGTTTTGCAGTGAACGTCTTTTAATGTTGTTACTCGTATTTCTCGTATTTCCGGAAATATTTCTGTTTATTTCAATAAACGTTTCAATGTGTATTGAAATAAAAAACAATTTTGTTAAAAACAAAGGAAATAGTTACAAACAAATATTTACTTTACATATCATATACTACCGAGTTTAAAATTTTGACCTTTTGACGGCCAATTTGTCGCCGGTTAATTTGATCGCCGGCCAATTTATCGACGGTTAATTTGATCGCCGGCCAGTTTATGTCACAGTCAGTTTGTCTGCGGTCAATTTACGTCACGTTCAGTTGACCCCGGTGAGTTTGTTCGCGGCCACTTTCCCGCGGCCATATGTCGTGCTCCCCCTGTGATCATAGGAAGCATAGGCTAGGTTGAAAAGTTAATAGTTTTTTTCCATTGAAGTAGGCTACGTAGCTAATAGAAGAATCAGTGTGTAGTGGCTTGGGAGCCACATCCAATACCATTATATGAATTGTGGAAACATGCGCCATTTAGTTACTGAAACATTGTTCATGATAAAACTGCAACTAGCATTTCTGCAAGCTGCAATCTGGCTGCAGTTGCAACTTGACGAAACCACAATTATTGTCGTTTAATATTTGGAAACTGCCCTAAATAACTTTATGTGAAAACGCCGTTTAGTGCGTTACCAGGTGATTTCATAACATCCTAGTTTTAACTGAATGTAATTCCCATCTGCCAACGCTTTGCTTTTATCGTTCACACATTCTGAAATATGCGTGTGTTTTGTGTTGAATATTTCCGTTCACACCGCTCCACGCTGTTATAAGCTTAAACTTCTGTGCGTGTAGCGCGCAGACAGAGAGATATCGAATCGTACGAACGTATTACGTCAGTCGTGTTAAAATGTAATTCGTTAGACTTGTTTTAATTGGTGAATGCTAAGTTTGTGCTTGTGTCATATTAATCGGAACCTGTACAGTTCCTACAATAAAGGATTGTTTTCTGATAAACTGTATCTGTTAATCGTAATAGCTTTCGGCTAGTAACAGTAGTAACACGTTAAGGTTAGAGATTTCTAACCGCACGCAACCACGGAGTCAGATCATTAATTCGGCAGGTAAATTAAGTCCGAATAGTATAACCAACAAGTGCCTCCGCAAGTGTTTACCTGGATATTACAATGCAAAGTTTTAAGTCTAGCTAGACCCAATTCACAAGATCATCGTACAGGCTACGAATAATACCGGTACGGTGTAGCAATAGGCCTAGGCCTAGTGGAACCGGCTTGAAATTAACGCAGTTAACTCCTCGGATTCTATGTCTCCTGTTACGTCATAAACGAAATGCTGGCTTAAATAATCAAAAGAAAAAGAGAGAAACGTTCATAAACGGTACTCTTTGTAGCCTTTACAATTTTTTTGGAATTTTATGATTCGACTAGAAGAGCCACAAAACACATGCTGGAGAGCCGCAGTTTGCCAACCACTGGTATAGACAGAATTAAGAAACTAACAGCATAATCACGCCGTTTGAGAAATGAGAACTCAAACCATCGAAGCAGAAGTAAAACAAGTCATCAACCATCAATCATCCTCGCTCATTTTGCTACTGCCGCCAGTTCACGCGGTCATTATGACAGATGAGTTTGTTGTGTAATACTTCACACAGGTACTACACAAACGAAATGTTTAATTTGTCATAACCTAATACAAACCCCAATTATTATCAGGAATATTACTTTTACATTGTGACGCCATAAGGACCGCCTATTCGTCATAACAGGAGGCAAATTTGTCATACAATTTTGGCAATTACTGCTTGACCACTGAATATCATTAAAAATTCTTTCACCAGTATGTTTACTGACAACTACTCTTTGATTTAAGACCAACTTATATTTGGACTTGCCCTCACTTTAAAGTTCCCGATTTCGATTTACGACTTATGTAAACGCTTCAAAAATGCACTCTTTTATTTTGGAAAATATTTTTCATTGACTCCATTCGGTAAAATATGACTTTTGCTCATTTTAAACTAACAAGTAAGCTGACCTTTCAGGTTTCTTGTGGCGTAGAATATGATCTTTTGTAATCAGTGACAGTTTCATTATACTTAATATAGTGGCAAACCAAGTAAATAGATAAGAATTACATCAGCAGAAAACACAACTGTATTAGCATATTTCGTTCGCAACAATTTAGTTGTTATGAAGTTATTGTCGTCTGAAATTATCGCGTAAAACTGTTTTGAGCACTTGTAAACCTTTCATGGAGTTTCAGCTTTATTGTATATAGGCAATTATGGATAAGTTATGATGTATCACTTTCAACTAACTAAATGCTAAGAAGAGTCCAAGAAGTAGCTTTAATGATAATTTTTTGTATTACAATAAGTGTGATAGTTTGGCAATAATCATGGCATCCATTTAAAATAATCTCAAAGTTTCTGTATAGTACTGTGCGTCGGAATAAACCGATTAAATATTAAACAGTTATTCGTATATAAATTTGATGTCGATGCCGGAGAGCTTCTCGTTAAACTTTTCATCCATGAGCTCAGACTGAGCAACAGTGAATTGATTCTTCCAATCTGCAACTTCACCTACAGAGTGAAGCGACACATTGCAATTATGCAAAATAAATGGTTCGATTTTATCCTATAATAAACCCACGTAGATTGCAATTGTATATACAAATTTACCTTTCCGGAAAAATGACATTTGTGACATGGTTTTCGAAGCTTCTTTTTTCATGCTTTGAAACGAAGTTGCTTCCACAAGTTCATCAATCTCATCATCACTTCTTTTAACTCCAAGAAAATCCGCAATTTTTTTAATCTCTTTTGCCGGATCCTAATAAATGCCACAAATGAGGGAAATTTTATGTGTACTGGCGCCACAAATATTGTACATTATTTCCAAACTCACCTTCTTCATCTCTTCGTACATGAGAAACAAGACGTTGTCGTTATTGCGGTAAAGGTAATAGGATAAGATGTGATCTGGATACCATTCGCCTTCTTTTGAAAACACCGGTTGCTTTCCTGGTTTATAACAATTTATTGCTAGTTTAAGGCAGTTAAATGACAAGTCCTTGCTTTATAGCAATACAACTTCACGAGTTCCTTTGAATTTGTTGGTTGCTTTCCTGTGTATTATGCTGTCGTTTTAGTGTACGGTGAATATCAACCGATAGACATTTGCATCATTACCCACGGTATGAGCGTTCTCTTTACCGTTAACAAGTGTTTCAAGAAATGCATTCCATTCTGCTGGAAAGTTTTTAGCCATCTCCTCCGTCTTGTTGAAAGGCATGTTTTTGTTCATGTTAAACCAAGAAACAACTTGATCCTTGGGGTTTCTCATGACGTAGATGATCTATTGTTACAATGGTAACCTAATATTTCACATAAATGGATCATTCGAAGAACTATATTGTTTACAGTCACCTCAACAATAAAAACACAGATTCGATAATAATATTTTGTACGTTCAAACACGATGTAACGTGGTAGTTCACCTTGCACCCATTCTTTTTAAGTCGCTCCATGTTGATGAGAGGAGCCGGAAGATGAGTTCCCCAAATCTTCCTCTTCCATGGAAGCTTTAGCATGATCTCGTAGTTCTTTGCTAAAATTCCAGTTTGATTTTCATCAGTTAACTATTCGTACCGTTGCACACTTTTTACACCATAATCTTGCCAAGTGGGGTCCGTTCGGACCCCAGTGGAAACATAGTAATCACATACACATTAATCATTACAAATATGAGCTTCTTTTGTTGCAAAAGTTTGTAATTTTAATGAAACAGAATCAGAACTGCACAGAACGTAAGAATTAGTCAGCGTTGGTCGGAATAGGAGCCATACTCAACAAAATGTCCGAGAAAATATGGTTTCCAAACTAATGCAAGCATGATAACACCATTTTTTCTACAAACATGCACTTTGTTCCGCGACCCCAAACAAGTTAAAATGTTTTTGCATAATTAGACACTGCTTTAAGAAAATTATTCTTTTGATTCTGTCAGTTTTGTTGATATTCAACAATGACTATTTGTTGCAAGATTTGCAAACACGTCGGTTTGCCAACTGCCTCTTGAATCTGAACTTCCTGGGCTGCAGCTGGACTAACCCCAACCATATGCATAGCCATTTGTATAGAGTTTCGTAGTCCTGGGTTTTCATCTCTGTGCTTGATATGTGGTATTACCAGTTCTTTGCCAAGTTCAAGTAGAAAGACTCTTCTCCGTTTTATCTCAGATGACTTCCACTCAGGATATTTTGACATCCAGATTATAAAGGCAGCTACAGCACCGACGTCATTGCAATTTCCAAATACTACAACAGGCCAACGATTCACCTTTCTTCTACATGTATACAGTGTGCACAAGTGGTCAAGGTTGTCAATCCCACTTTTCGTAGCATTGTAGTGCATCATGATTTCGGGCTTTTGGTCTTCCCCTTCAACAACAGTATCATGTTGCATCATGTTGACAGTGCCTTGACAGATTTGTTTTTTTGGCACATAAGAAACCAAGGTTACTTGGTCCTTAAATCCAAACATAGAACTGTAAACTTCTCCATTGCTGTTTGGCTTCATTTCTGTGGGTATTTCTGCTTTGTTGGATGGAATTGTAATTATCAGCTGTAACATTCCTTCCACTCCTATACCATGGTGCCACCAGTTCTTTGACAACTCGAATGCATAGACCAACTTTCCGAGGTTGATCAGGTTGCTTTCCCAAGTACACTTCGCCTTGGAGAGGATAACTTGTTTCTGCGTCAGAGCACCACTATATCTTAATTCCATACTTTGCAGGTTTGGAAGGAACATACTGGCATAAAGGACATCTTTCATGAAAAGTCACTAGTTGCAAAGATTAGTCCCTGGAATATAGAACTTACGAAGCCTGAAATAATGTCCAGAAATCACGAAAAGCCGCCAGCTTGTCAGTCTGTGAATCTATTTCTTGACATAGTCGCAGTGTCTGCCTTCTTTTTCAGACCATAGTGATGAAATTGCCCATGGTTAGATTTATGCAGGCCTGCCAATAAATTAAGTCCAATGAAAGCTATCATTTCAGTATCATCAACAGGTATCCAAGTTCTGTGAGCATCAGGGTGGCACCTGTTCCCTACATCTATTTTGCGACGAGCTTCTTGATTTGTGTTTAGAACAATAAGATCAACCATTACTTCTGCAATGAAAGAACTAAATGCCTGCTTAGTTGAAATGAAATTGACGGCAGATGTTATAACTGGGGCCTGCCTAATAAATGTCTGGGGTTGAACGTCTCCCTCTAACTGTTGGTTGCTTTTGCCAAATTGTTCTATTTTTATCAACAAATATGTTTTGCGTTCGGTCAGTTCCACTTGCATCTACTTATACCATTTCACCTTGGCCTCGGTCTTGTACATGACATTCATCATCACGGGTAGAAAGATCACTGTTTACATCTTCATTTGAAGAGGTTTGTTCCAGTGAATCAGTGTCACTGTAATCAGAAAATTCAGATATGTAATCTTCCTCGTCATTTGAAATGTCAGAATCTTCGAATTCTGAGTCATCTTCCGCTTGAAAGATAGTATTTAGTACATGTAAAGCAACACATTTAGCATGTCTATCTCTACTAGCCATTTTGTGGTTAAGAGTAATCTAATACAATAAATAAAACATAAAGGAGATAAAAAATGCACAATATTAGCTGGGGTCCAAGCGGACTCCAAAGCAAAAATAAATCCTAATGCTTTATAACAACTTTCAATGCAAAACTACGACATGGGTTAGAAATGGCTTAGATACTCAAACAAACTCCTGGTATCCCTAAACTTTTAACACACACGTATTTGTTTTCGCATGCATTAATACACTGCTGGGGTCCGACTGGACCCCCTTTGGTAGGATTAGGGTTAAAAACACTTCACAAAACTTATTCAGCATAACAGAACTCGATGATCGAGGTTAAGAGACCTAATTCAACAGAAGTTTAACTTACGGGTCCCTGATTCAAGATGAGAATTATTTGCGTTAATAACTTTCATTAGATCCATCATCTTTTCATCGTCTTTGTAGATGACACTCTTCACAATCTGAATCGTCCAAGTTGTTCCTGTAATCATTATTTCAACTCGTTTTTGCAATGCTTTTTATGATGCTGTTACTATGATATTGTGCATTTGTTTATATCAGCAATATGACTTTCTTGGTTGAAAAGAAATTTAGATATTGCTGGCAGTTGTTAGTTTAATGTTTGCTCGTGCTCTAAAGCAAACATAAAAGCACAATTACTGGCATAAAGCTGTTGTCTTTGTCAGCACTTGGCTTCCCCAAAATTTTTACCTGTTTTTGGAAAAGAAGCGACCAAAACGTCGTTGTCAGTAGGATTCCAATTGTCGTATTGCCATTTAGCTGTTTCAGCAGAGAATGGAGATGGAATTCTGTAGCCTTTGCATTCAGTTACTTTGGGATTTAGAAACTGTTGGCCTCCAAACTCAACCAGATCAGTAACATCAGGTCGTTCATTTTCCGGGATAAACTTCAGCAAATTTTGCATTTTCATGGACATTGCCAAAAGCACTTTTTTGTCTGCGGCCATATTGCTTTCTTCTTTTAACGGGCAGCAAAATCCTACGACAATGTCGGGTTCAAGAATTGGCACTTAACCACACAATGTAACCTTCTTAATACTAAATACTCTGTGTCTTCATCTATTCATTAAGGTTTATAGATTTAATCCAAGCCTTGCTTTTTGTTATCACATTGGTGTTTATTGTGTTATTAACTCTCTTTAACTTGGGCAACGGTGACTGATAATGCACCAGGCTTGCTTCGACTTTCCTCACAACAGCTTTTATCCTTATGCGTTATGTACAGTAAAGATCACTTTTTAATATTTGCATCATCATGATGGTACACGGGTGTACGATGCAGATTTGTTTGTACTAGTACCGTAAGCAAATTCCTAAAAAAGGAATGCCTAATTGAAGTCAATGAGAAGCTTGAGTCCAATAAAACATCTATTGCCAACCATTTTAATAATTATTTCTCTGTTGCACATGACTTGGTAAATAAGATAGTCACTCAACTGACAGCTTTAAAATCTTCCTTAAGACACCTGCACAAAACAGCATGTTTTTAAATCCAACCATCCCACAAGAAATCAAACAAATCATTAATAAAATGGCCCTAAAACCAAGCTGTGGAATTGATGGAATTAGAGATGCTTTCAAAAACGGCAACTCAGTGGTGGGAGTGTTCTCGGACCTTTCCAAAGCATTTAACACAATTAACCACCTTGCTTGCTAAATTATCACTGCGGCATTAGAGGAATCGCAAATAATTGGTTCAAAAGCTATCTTTCTGATCGTAACCAAGTAGTAAATTTTACTGGAACCTTATCTAGCTCAACCTGCAAAATGCAACATGGAGTTCCACAAGGATCAATTCTTGGACATACACTTTTCCTTATTTATGTATATGACTTTAAAAATTGTCTAACATTATGTTTGCTGATGACACTAAATTAGTTAAAGAAGGCAAAATATTAATAAGTTAGCAAAAGATGTCGAAGAGGAATTGGTTACTGCCCAAAAATGGTTTACTAGCAATAGGCTAACTCTGAATTTGACCAAAACCAATTTCTTGATTTTTGATACAAAACCCAGCCATAAATCTAACACTGTCAATTTCCACTTAGAAGGAAAACTGATTGAGCGTATGAAAAGTACTAAATTTTTAGGTCTGAATCTCCAAGAAAATCTTTCTGGGAAAATTCACATGACCACCCTGCTGCAAAAACTACAAATAATACTCAGCATAGTCAGAAAAATAAAACTCTTTTTAAATAAAGACAACCTAACTACCCTTTACCACTCATTAATGGAAAATTGCACTCGATATTGCTTACCTGTGTGGAAGCATGATCAGATATCTTTAATAAACAAATTACAAAAAAATCTGTAATAAATTTGAAGAAATAATAATTAAAAGGAAGCAAGAAGAAAAGTTCGCTGCTGTCAATTGAGAATTTGTTTAGCCTAAACATGTATACTTTGATCCATAAATTTAGGCAACAAAATTTACCCTCCTGTTATAACGACTTTTTTACTAGAAAACCATTTATAAATATTAGAAATAGTTCTAAATCTTACACTTTACCTTTTTTCAGCAAGCAGGTTACTCAACAGTCTTTAAAATATTGATAATAATTAATAGATGATATTGGAGATACTAAAGTATACAGACCGAATACAGTGTAGAATTCTTGTTTTTGGACGTCTGCTTTGCGAAGCATGGCATTGCTTGCCGATGACTTCCTGTTTGCCGTTGTAAGTCGTGACATAAATGTCGTGCCTGCCTATCTTGCGTGAGTTATGCACCGCTCTTCTATGCAATTTTCTACTTCGAACATCGCTGCAACATGGACCTCTTTATGCTGTTTCTGTGCCAATTTTTTGTCTTAATGTAGCCTAATTGTTCAAAGAAACTTCAATATAATCAGTATGCACAGTTGTCATTCCTGTGTAACCATCGTTGAATTCAATTTGAAGAAGTTCAGTGTTAAGATAGACAACCAGGCCTATATTGTCATCTTCACAAGGTGTCAAGGACTTTGGTCATATATTATAGCAGTGGAAAACAAGTCATTATAATATTGATCACTGCTAATTGAAGCTAGTCTTCAGACAAAAAGCCATCAAGGTTAAAAATTAAATCTAAGGGTGAGAAAAGCAGACACAACCTCACGAGACTCATAGATTATTACTCGCAATAAACATTTTGACAAGCACTTATTGTAGTGAAGTGGGTTCAGGTTCTCAAGTTCATCAGGTGGTGACCCATTTTCCTTAACAGACCAAAACAATGGAGTAATTTACCAGGCTCTATAAGGAAACTTACATCAACTACTTTTTTTAGTAACAAATTAAGAGCATATTTACTAGAGAGACAATCTAAGAACATGTACTCCGACTGGCAGCTACTCGTCTTTATTTTCATGTTTATGCACTTTTAAATTTACCTTTATTTTTAAATCACTGAAGTCAAATTGTACTTATGAGCAATTGTATAACATTTTATTTTACGGCTTTCTGTAATCACTGTGGTCACATCTTACCTATAAACACTTAGCCTATTTACCTTCATACTCCCAGAATGTTTAAGCCTACTAACTTGCGCTTTTTCTCCCTTCTGTCCAAATTGCTGTGAGTGACTGAGTGTGCTTTTATCATAGATATCTTATATATAATAACTAGGGCAACCAAAAAGTCAATATGGTCAATTTTTTTTAACCTGCCCAGAATGTTATCAAACAAGCACAAAACAAATTTCAGCTTTGTACGACGTGTGGTATAGAAGTTATTAGGTCAAATAAAGTCAAAATGTTACGTTAGGTCAAAATACGGTCAAATTGTTTCTTTAGGTCTTTTTTTTAGGTCAAAATCTATTAAACTTGTAATTTTGTAACCATTTTGTAATATTATTCTTCCGTTTTTCTCTTTTCTTGTACCGCAAACAATTCCAGTGCCGCAAATTTTACTTAGAACCTAAGCCACAAAGAGAGGGAAGGCTTTTCAACGCGTTTGGTGACGTCACGATGTGACGGCATTGCATTTGAAACTGCAAGTTGTCAATCTTAATACGCAGAAACGAAAAAAAGTCAACACTAGAAAAGCATTTTGTCAATTTTAAATGCAACTTTAGATTAGAAAATTGCTGTAGACAGTGTAGAGACTATCAGTATAGCGTTTTTCAAAATGAGGTCAAAATTTAAACTTTTTAGGTCAAAATGAGGTCAAAATTTAAACTTTTTAGGTCAAAAAACTGGTTGCCCTAATAATAACTAGATATCTAATTAGTAATTAGTTTAATTACCTTGCGGCTTGTGCTTTAAGAAGTAAAGCCAGTGTGGGCAGGGTTTGCTTGAAATTGAATGAAAGCCCCCAAAAAATGTCAATCCTATCATCACAATCAAGAAATCTGGGGAGATCTTGCAACAAGATGTCACGACGCGCTTTATTGGCAGAGCAGAGTTGTTTGATTTCAATCCTAGTCTTCTCTGTGATGTTGAGTTGTGATATGTTGTGCCTTGGAATCATACGGTTTGCTTTCTGACCCGGTGTCAAGGCAGCAATCATTTCCATCCAGTGTAAAGTCCCCTTCCCATCCAGGGTGATAACATTATGATCAACATTGTCAGCTGCAAATAACAGTGTACTTTCGAGTAGGTTGTAATGAAATGGTTGTATGTCGTACCTTATCCTGTAAGGGCGACCACTTCAATTACAATGCTTGTTAGTTGAATTGTTTAATGTCCTCGATGTAAATGAGTCTCAAGGTCGTTGTTCTGCTTTTCTTAATCTTAAAATTAATTGTACACCTCGACAACTGTATATTCTGATTATATTGAAGCTTCTTTGAACGTGTAATGAAAGGTGGTATAATGGTACCTTAGCCTGTAAGGTTTGCCCACTTCCTTACAAAGTCTGTTTACTTGTGTATATCTTAACAGTGAACTTTGATAGACTTCAGCAATAATGACACAGGAATGACTACTGTATAATCTGATTATATTTGAAGCTTCTTTGAACGAATACATCAAGATAGAACATTGTGACAGCAACAGCACGAAGACATGTTGCGGCGTTGAACGTAAAAACCAAAAAGACTGAATGAATCAAAATGCACGCACAGGGTAAGCAGTTGATTACGTCACGCAGTGTTATGCTTCACTGATTCGATAGATGAGAATTCTATGTCGTACACAATTTTATATTATATTAAGTGATATATTTATCACAAACGAATACATCAAGATAAAACATTGTCACAGCAACAGCATAAAGACATGTTGCGGCGTTGTACGTAATAGCAAGAAGAGACTGATAAGTTATAAGTTTATAACTCGTACTGCACGCACAATAACCAGGGAAGTAATCGATTACGTAACGCAATGCTTTGCCGATTTCCGTAAACAAGTATTCTATGCGGCATTCGATTTGCAAGCAATTTTATAATATCATCACAAGGTCTATGTTCTCTGGAACAATGGATTCTGACGCTACACAATCAGCTGCATTCTTTTCAAACCTCTGGACTTCCGCGTAAGAAGAACAATATCCCATAATGTGTAAAGTATCAACAAGAAATCTCGACCTGTACAAATGATGTCCTTGAATAGCAAGACCAATTTCCAATGGTGCAATCACCGCTCGTGGTCTAACAGCTTGGCCAATACTTGCAACCTTTTGCTTTGTGTCTTTTCCTACAAATAAGGAACTCAACAGTGTTCGCAAAGTTTCAGGCAAGTACATTAAAGCAGGACCGATATTGAGTGCGTCTGTGCTTGGATAGTGATCATTAACAGATGGAACATCATTTTTGATGTAACTTTTGATAAGCCTTGCCGTAGTTTTAATTATTTCTCTCTTTTGTGACTCTTCATCATCCTCATGCCTTGTTTTCAAGTAATGAGATCGGAGGATTTCGGATGTTTACTCTCTCATAGTGAAAATGTCATGAAGGCCCTGACCTTCGGCTATATAAATACATTCACCGTATTGTTTCTGTAATTGGATTTTCAGATATTGTGATCCATAAGGAAGACAATCATCATTTGCTAAAAACTCCTTCATTTTAAATCTGAGGTCTGATATCGTTAACTGTTCTTCATCATTCTGTTCAAGATGGGAACACATCTTTATAAATGCCTAGTCCTGTTCCCCATCCTTCGGTCGCCCATATTTTCGACGTTTTGCCTCAGGTACTCTGCCATATTGCAAGGGTACGTTAAATCCAGATCTAAAATTAACACTACATGAATGATGGTATAAACAGTCTGCAGCATGCAAATCGCCACCGTAATATTCAATACGACCTTTCACGGCGAATGACTAATCGTCAGAACATCTCTCACAACACTCTAATATAGTCCTTGCAAAAAGATCTGTTTTACCGAAACTAAAGCCAGGTCTGTCCGTTAGAACTCGAGTCCCACAAAACAAACAATCAGTCTTACTGTCGAAATTGCCATCAAGAACTCGAACACTTCGTTTCCTCGTGACGCAGGACCCACTTTCCTCTCTGTTCTTCTTAAGCTGTATATCGATGGGGTTGGTGTAACGTTTACGACAGTCTATGTGTACTTTTCGACCAGCTGTCACAACAATGTAGTTCCCCCTATTAGTACTGGGAGTATTAATCCCATCAGCACCCTTTTGACGTAGTAGACTGGAGGCTTCAGAAGCTTGAATTTCCTTGTCACAGATCGGGCAGAGGTCTTCGTAAGCATTCGTGTCCATACCTGAAAAAAAAAGAATTAGAATAGAATTATAGGTTATGGTTATGCATTCAATATTGGTTCTTAAAGTCATAGTCAAGTTGCTCACTGTTCAGGCTACGTGAACAAATTCATAAGTAAAACAAAAATATGTGAACAGTAGGCCTACGTACCGTTTTCTTGTGACGTCGAACGAAGGTAAAAATACAAACGTGAAGTAAAATCCTCAAATGCAGGCCTAACTTTAAAACAGAAAATTCCAAAACTTGCTAAAGTAAATTATTAAATAACAAAATTCTGAAAAACAAAATGCGATGTGGAATCTTTTAAAGTTGGCCTAAAGCCAAAAGCTTTTAGTCTTTCTTTTAGAACTACTTGACTGCTTTGTCTTTGACTCCGTTGTGTATGCTATCTCTGCTTGTTTCTTTAAATCAGCACAACATTCATAAAGTCTAAATTGTTATCTTGTCCAAAATATAGTCGTAGTCACATCAGAAACAATTTCATCACTATTTCACATCCGAATAGACTAGAGCTATCATTTCAATTGAATAATGAATAAGCCAGAAGGGCAAAAAAAGAAAGACCCCCCAGAACGATTTTAACCAAACCTAAGCTTTTACATCCTATATCTGAGCCAATCAGCGACAGATAGGTTGCTTTCATCATGCTACGTGTAACATATGTAATATGTAACATCATTATACGTCACTGAAGCTTTTGACCACAAGCACCATCAACTTCATACACTCTGAAATGCGACGCTACTTAAAAACACTCCTATACTAGGTCAGTATGTCGGTTTAGGAATACAATTGTTTGAATAACGTGATTAACCAAGAATAATAGACCGGTCTAAATATTACATTACATCTAACTGGAGAACACACAATCGCTTATTAAAATGACAATGCCATTACAATTTACTATCACGATCGCCATAATAGGAGGCAAATTTGTCACACAATTTTGGCAATTACTGCTTAACCACTTAATATCATTAAAAATTCTTTCACCAGTATGTTTGCTGACAACTACTCTTTGGTTTAAGCTCAACTTATATTTGGACTTGCCCTCACTTTAAAGTTCCCGATTTCGATTTACTGCGTATGTAAATGCTTCAAAAATGCACTCTTTTATGTTGGGCAATATTTATCATTAACTCCATTCGTTGAAATATGACTTTCGCTCATTTTAAACTAAGAAGCAAGCTGACTGTAACGTCCAAATTAGCAGTATTGTATATTCAAATTATATGATTTGTGATAATGATTTATATGAACCAATTTCGAATCTAGCCTCGTGTTTCTTTGTCTGGAATTGCTTTCATTACAGCCGATGAGCTGTGACCTGTTTGTTAACGCCCAGTTCTTTGTGTTAGCGCATCAGTTTATCCCAGCCAATTTAGTGTATTGCAGTTGTTAGCCTAACTTGTTTAAGTGAGTGTTGCATGCAGTATGATGAGTTAGTTGCCATTCAACCTGTTGTAATGCCTATTGTTTAGCCACGTTATTGAGATCAAATTTGCTAGTATTGCCGATTAATACTATTGTGTGCAGACTCACAGGGTAGTGTTCATTTCCTTTACTTTGGCCTTGTACTTTCAGATGATAAGTAATATTGCCCTGGGTTCTGTACTTATAGAAATCACACACACCATGTACCGCACGTTGTTCATTAGCTGTTCTGTTCGTCTGTTCGAGTGATCATATCTTTCTACCCGTTCAATATAAGACTTTCAAGAAATCAGTGTGCATTTCTAATATCCAGGGTAGGGTTGAATTCGGGCGTTGCTGGTCCGAAGGACACCCCTTAGGTAATCGGCATTTACAAATTTTCCGGTTACACTGACCTTTCAGGTTTCTTGTGGCGTAGAATATGATCTTTTGTAATCAGTTACAGTTTCATTATACTGTACTTCATATAGTGGCAAACCAAGTAAATAGGTAAGAATTACATCAGCAGAAAACACAACAATTTAGTTGTTATGAAGTTATAGTCATTGTGGCTTGTACTGTCGTCTGAAATTATCGCGTAAAACTGTTTTGAGCACTTATAAACCTTTCATGGAGTTTCAGCTTTATTGTATATAAGCATTTATGGATAAGCTATGACGTATCACTTCCAACCAAGCAAAGTAAATGCTAAGAAGAACCCAAGAAGTAACTTTAGTGATCATTTGTTGTATTACAATAAGACAGATTGTTAGGCTATAATCATGGCATCCATTTAAAGTAATCTCAAAGTTTCTGTATAATATTGTGCGTCGGAATAAACCGATTAAGTATTAAACAGTTATTCGTATATAAATTTGATGTCGATGCCGGAGAGCTTCTCGTTAAACTTTTCATCCATGAGCTCAGACTGAGCAACAGTGAGTTGATTCTTCCAATCTGCAACTTTACCTGCAGAGTGAAGCGACACGTTGCAATCGTGCAAAAGAAATGGTTCAATTTTATCCAATAATAAACCCACTTAGATTGCAATTGTGTAGAGATATACCTTTCCGGAAAAATGACATTTGTGACATGGGTTTCGAGGCTTCTTTTTTCATGCTTTGAAACGAAGTTGCTTCCACAAGTTCATCAATCTCCTCATCACTTCTCTTAACTCCAAGAAAGTTAGCGATTTTTTTAATCTCCTTTGCCGGATCCTAATAAATGCAACAAATGAGGGAAATTTTATGTGTACTGGCGCGACAAATAATGTACATTATTTCCAAACTCACCTTCTTCATCTCTTCGTACATGAGAAACAAAACGTTGTCGTCATTGCGGTAAGGGTAATAGGATAAGATGTGATCTGGATACCATTCGCCTTCTTTTGAATGCACCGGTTGCTTTCCTGGTTTATAACAATGCATTGGTAGTTTAAGGCAGTTAAACGACAAGTCCTTGCTTTATAGCAATGCAACTTCACGAGTTCCTTTGAATTTGTTGGTTGCTTTCCTGTGTATTATGCTGTAGTTTTACTGTACGGTGAATATCAACCGATAGACATTTGCATCATTACCCACGGTATGGGCGTCTTATTTACCGTTTACAAGGGTTTCAAAAAACGCGTTCCATTCTGCTGGAAAGTGTTCAGCCATCTGCTCCGTCTTGTTGAAAGGCATTTTTTTGTTCATGTTAAACCAAGAAACAACTTGATCCTTGGGGTTTCTCATGACGTAGATGATCTATTGTTAAAATGGTAACCTAATATTTCCCAAAAATGGTTAATTCGAAGAACTATATTGTTTACAGTCACCTCAACAATAAAAACACAGATTCGATAATAATATTTTGTACGTTCAAACACGGCGTAACATGTAACGTGGTAGCTCACCTTGCACCCGTTCTTTTTAAGTCGCTCCATGTTGATGAGAGGAGCCGGAAGATGAGTTCCCCAAATCTTCCTCTTCCATGGAAGCTTTAACATGATCTCGTAGTTTTTTGCTGAAGTAACGAGTTCATAACAAAACATGCTACAGGGCTTCTTAAGAAATGAAAAGTAAAATTAAAATAATTGACAAAAAACGCAACGTACGAGTTCCCATTTCCAAATACGAATGATGTGGTGTAACAGCTTTAGTGAGTTCCATCATTTTCTCTGATGTAATTGACATTTTTTACAATCTGAGTTGGAAAAGGGCGGCATAATTCTGTAACCTTTGCATTCAGTTATTTTTGAATTTAAGAGTTTTGGAAGTCTTTTCTGAATAAGTTCAGTAACATCAGGTCGTTCGTTTTCTGGAATAAACTTCAGCAAGTCATTTTCCATCTTTGTATACTTTTCCACCAGAACTTGTTAGTCAGTAGCCATGCTGGGTTTGTACCTTTTCCGCCGAGGTTGTTGAATGGCAATACGGCAACTGGTATCCTACTGACAACGACGTACTGGTATCCTACTGACAACGACGTACTGGTAGCAACGTTTCTTAAAACAGGTAAAAAATATGGAATTACAGTACAAGAAAGTTTCCTGAGAATACATGTTTCTTGCTACAACATGAGCACCAAATTACCAGTCAACCAAATGGAGCCGATGGCTGAATACTATCCCAAGGATTGGAACATATTTTTTGAGTTATCTATCCGCGGTAGGTGGTGAAGTTGCATTGCTATAGAGCAGGCATGCACAACTGAAAACAGTACACGGGCCGTTTTAGGGAAAAAATATTTTTCGCGGGCCGCGTGCTAACGTTGTTGTAACTAACGTGTAGCCTACTTTATATAATGTGACCGATTAACCGTCGAATAAGAGATATCGTTGAGAAGATGGTTACTGTCAAGAGACGGTTGCCTCTCGCACTACAGTATCTAGTTTTTAACGCTTATCGGCGGTAAAGCATCGGATTCGTTGATTGCGTAACTGTAAGCGTGGAGAAAAGTTTATTACTGTTTTGTTCTATTTATCTCTCATAAGAGCTTGTAACTATGTTTCGACGGTTTTACAACAAAAGTAACCCCTCGACGGTGACAAACAATAACAAATCCAACGAAGTATAAATTCCTAACATTAACAAGAAATCTACATACAAGACAAATATCAAAAAATGAAATTTAATGAGAAACGTTACATCTTTTGTTCGCAACAAGCAAGTCATAATTAGGCGAGATGCTGGAAGTTGATATTTTTAGGATATCTTCCAAATGTCCATCAGTAAGCAAGGATCGTTGCTTACTTTTGTTATAGTTCATTACCGAGAACGTTTGCTCACATATATATGTGCTTCCAAATAAGCTGAAAATTTGTTTTGCCATGGTAAGCAAATTTTTAAATTTTTCTTTGGGCAAAGACTTGTAAAATTCTTGCAAACTGCTTTCTCCATATTTTGTTTTGTACAAAGATGAAGTTTGCAAATCAATGACCTCCATTTGTAAATGTGGAGGTGCTTCTTCCGGATCTATTGAAAATGGATTTTCAATGATTTTTAGCTGTAGTTTTTCTTCACTGGAAAGAGAAAGCCTGCTGTTAAATTCTTCAATCAGGAATTTGATTTGTTGAGCATATTTGATTCCTACTGCTGAATGCCTCTCTTGCAAAATATGCTGTGAACAGGTTGGAAAATGTACCAATATTCCATCTAAAAGCTGACTTTTGAAAAGTCCTAACTTTGCTTTGAACCCGTTTACCGCAGCAAGAAGATCGAAAATCAGTTGTCCTTTTCCTTGAAGCTTCATATTGAGGTCGTTCAAATGTGAAGTAATGTCGCAAAGAAAAAATAAATCTTCATTCCAAGACAAATCGTCTAGCTCGGAAAACCTTTTTGGCTCTGTTTCCAAAAATTTCTTTATCTCGTCTTTCAAAGCAATGAACCGTTTTAGTACTTTTCCTCGACTTAGCCACCTTACATCGGTGTGGTACACTACGTCACCATATTCTGCACCAGTTTCTTCAAGAAACGATTTGAATAAGCGATGCTTTACTTTCCTAGTCCGGATGTAGTTTACAATCGAAACTGCGACCGACATCACATGATCAAATTTTAAAACCTTGCTGCATAAAACCTGTTGGTGTATGATGCAATGGTGAGCAATTATCTTCCTACCAATAACCTCCTGTAGCAAAGACATCGCTCCTTTCGTCTTTCCGCACATTGCTGGAGCACCGTCAGTGCACATTCCAACAGAGTTGGATCAATTGTAATTTGTAATTGAGCTGAATGTAATTAATTACATTTTTCATGTAATTGTAATTGTAATTGTAATTGAAGCATTTTTATTTTGTGTAATTGTAATTGTAATTTGATAAAATTTTGGCCTAATTACAATTTCAATTACATTGTTATTGAGACCTGACAAGCACAACATAAAATAATTAAGCCTAATTACATAGGTGTGCTATGCGTGCCTCGTTAACCATATAATTCAGCCATGCTAAACTGTTTCCCATACCTCAGCAGCAACAGAAAACTTAGTAAATTACAATATAGTCTAAATCTTAATATTTCAAAAATGGATGAACAGCAAATAAACTCTTCAGAAACCTGTGCTGAACCCTTTCCTACGCCACTGTCAGAGTTTTTTAAATCTTTGACCAGTACTTAGGCTTGCTGCAACAATTGCAAAAAGAAATTCAAGTATTCAACCAAGGCTTCATCAAACTTGATCACGCATTTGAAGAGATGTTCTCCCAATCTTTATCCTAAATATATAAACCTCAAAAGAAAACACCAGGAAAACACGAAGAAGACAAAGGTAGATCAGAGTCAACCACCTATTAAGTCATTTTTTCAAACTTCTTCTTCCCAGCGATTTGCTTCATATGATGCCACTCAAAAATCATTAACAAAAGCTCTACTCAAATCAATAGCTTTTGATCAGTTACCATTAAGTATTGTAGATAGTCAAACATTCAGAAATCTGTTGTTGACTGCTGAACCAAGATATGTAATACCAAGCCACTCCACATTTAGAAATTCCCTTATACCAACAGTTATTCAGCAAATGGAAGAAGAGATGAGACGTGAAATTGCACGTTTGTCAAATGTTTACTTGAAAATTGATCTCTGGAGTAACCGCAACATGACAAGTTTCTTGGGCATCACTATGCATTTTGTTGATGCAGAATGGAAGCTACGCAGCTTTGTCCTGGCAGTGGACTCATTTTTAGGACGGCATACAGCTGAAAACATTGCTGAGGCTTATGACAACGTAATAGAAAAGTTTAGACTTACAACAAAAGTAAAAAAGGTTGTGTCAGACAATGCTTCCTCCATGATAAAAGCATTTCAGGTTTCCCTTCCTGAGTTCACACTGCATAAAACTGGTGAAGAAATCAATGAGGACAATGAGAAACAGTTGAATCCTGATCCTGAACAAGAAATGTCCGAGGAGGGTGCTGATTTACATGCTCTTCTCACTTACTTACCAGAAAGAGTAAGCTGTTTTGCTCATACACAACAACTTTGTATTCAGGATTGTCTGCAACATTCGGAGTTTGCTAAGTCTTACGTTGGGAAGCAGCTGCGAAAGGTGGCCAAAATTGTAAATTCAGTAAGAAAATCTGTAAATGCTACCTCTTATTTGCAACGTAAAAAAAATAACGTTAAGAGCACAGAATGTGACAAGATGGAATTCGCAGCTTGTTATGTTGCAAAGTGTCTTAAAGCATCACGAAGAAGTTAACGCGGCTCTCACCTTGATCCAGTCACGGGAAAAAATAACAAATCAAGATTATTTGGCATTGAGTGAGCTCGTGAGTGTGCTACTGCCTTTCAAGGAAGCAATGCAGCAAGTTGAAGGAGAAAATATTGTAACATCCTCTTGCATTTGTCCGGTAGTGCTTGGCTTACTGAAAGCAATGGAACTACTAAAACACTCAAATCTCCACTATTGCCAGAAACTGGCAGCTAATCTTAAAGACTCTGTTTCTAAAAGGTTGTTGCCATATATAAATTCTCCGGACAACAGAATTGCATCTCTTCTTGATCCACGATTTAAAAACAGCTGGATTGAAGATGACGTTGAAAAAGAAGAAGCAATACGTTTGCTAAAAACTTATGTGGCAAGTAGACTTGGCAAGGATGACGAAGAGAGTTGTAGCACAGAGCATGAAAACCCTGCAAAAAAGCCAAAGCTATTTAACTTTATGGCGGAAGGCTTAAAAAAGAAAAGACCGAAAAATTCAATAAGTGAAGTCGACAGCTATTTGGGGGTAGAAACCATGCCTTTCGATGAAGACCCACTAATATATTGGAAGAAGAAGTCAGAAGAACTTCCCACGCTTTCTACTTTAGCCAAGGATTATTTGGGTCTAACAGCAACATCAGCCCCGTCAGAAAGAATATTTTCAATTGCGGGTAACTTTTATACGGCAAGAAGAAATTTACTGGGGCCTGAAACTTTTCGCACCCTAATGTTCATCAAATGCAATCCAACAGTTTTTGAGCAAGTGAAAATGTAAATGCGAACCAAAATTTTGTAATTTGTAGTTATCAGGAGCTTCTTTCCTTTTGCATTTATTTTAATTTTACATACCTTATCGCTGGCGCCTTACCGCTATCAGCTTTGTGTATTCGTTTAATTACATTTCATTGCCTTTCTTGTAGCCTATTCGTTGTTAGTCGTTGCCAGTCGCTCAAACTTTTGGTTGTTAACAGTCGCTTAAAAATTTTTTCTGTGTTTGTATTTTTCAGTACTCATGATTAGGAATAGTTGAAATATTCGAAAACGTTCGAGTTTTTTTTTAATTAAAGGGTATTCTACGTATCATGAATGAAACATGAATAGTTTGTGATTGTTGCTAATTACGTCGCTACGGTTTTCAAAGAGGACCTCTCTACCAAAGTTGAATTTATGATTAATCAATTACATGTTTAACAGTAATTATAATTGTAATTGTAATTTGATATTTTTAGCACGGAGTAATTGTAATGTAATTGAAACATGTAAGGGAGTAATTGTAATTGAACTGAAATAATGTAATTGATCCAACTCTGCATTCCAACCAATTTTTTGAAATCAGCGTATAGTTTTGTAGTAATGCAATCAACAATTTCGCCGCAGATGTGTTTTCCAGTGGTACGACCTTTCATAGACTGCATACCAGCAAGGTTCTCAGACACGTTAAAATTATCGTCAATGCCTCTTATAAACACCAAAAGCTGTGCTGTATCAGTACAGTCCGTACTTTCATCCACAGCCAAAGAATAAGAATGAAATTCATTTACTTTTTGTTGTAGTTGATTTGTTAAGTTTGCCGCAATATCTTCAACTCTTCGTTGTACAGTTGTACGTGAAAGACTAACGTTTCGAAATTTCTCGATCTCTCTCGGGCAAATCCTAGAAACTGCACGCAACATGCATTTTTTAATGAATTCTCCCTCAGTGAAACTTTTTCCTGCAGCAGCAATTTCCGTTGATATTTCGTAGCTAACTCTGGTAGCGGTAACATTTACCGGACGTTTAAAAAAATTTCGTTCCGAGCAAAGATTCTTAAGTAAACTGTCTGCTTTAAGGATCCTTTCAGTAGCATCTAATTCAGCTAGGTTCGGGTGATTCGATTCAAAATGGCGTCTCAGATTATACTCCTTTGGGACTGCAACCACATTTCGGCAAACAAGACACAGTATTTTCGAGTTTGTTTCTGTAAATAAGTATTTACTTGTCCATTCTCGGTTAAAGATTCTGCCCTCATGTTCAATCTTCCTTCTCTTGTTTTCAGTCATAACGCGATTACGGGGTACTGTATATTTCACAAAATGCTGACAACTCAACCAACAGTAAAATTCTGATGTACACTAACACCTACGGTACCAGACAGTCAGACACTACGTTTTGAAAATATTCATCCGCGCACGTGCTCTCTCGCTTTGTGCAGAAACAAGCAACAAAGGTTGGATTGTTCTTGTAAAATTTTTCAGCAAAAATGAGGGAAATCACGGAATATCTCGCAGGCCGCATGCGGCCCGCGGGCCGTATGTTGTGCATGCCTGCTATTGAGAAATGACTTTTCGTCTACCTGCCTTAAACTACCAATCCATTGTTATAAACCAGGAAAGCAACCGGTGTATTCAAAAGAAGGCGAATGGTATCCAGATCACATCTTATCCTGGTATCCTTTCCGTAATAACGACAACGTCTTGTTTCTCGTGTACGAAGAAATGAAGAAGGTGAGTTTAACCGTAACCTATCTAGCCGCTGATGGCTATAGCCTGGTTAAGACCTTAATTATATGGAATCACGCAGCATCCGATAGGAGAGATTAAAAAAATCGCCGATTTTCTTTGGAGTTAAGAGAAGTGATGTGGAGATTAATCAAACTGCGGAAGCAACTTCGTTTGAAAACATGAAGAAGAAAGGGGTTCAAATATTGTCGAACGTCAATTTTTTCAGAACGATTGATCAATATTGTCGAACATCAACTATTCCAGATCGTAAAGTTAAATCATACTTGACATAGTCTCTCTGATGGTAGTCAGTTGCTAACGCTAATCATTTGAACATTTTTCGTATCAGGGCAAATTGCAGGCAGATTGGAAAAACCACTTCAAACCACTCCGGCGTCAACATCAAATTTACATACGTAAAGACACCTGTCTCGTGCAGCGAGTCTAGTGACCTGTCTCGTCCAAGCAAATGTAATCTGATTAAGAATCTTGGTTTTGCTTGCTACACATCGGAAATTTGTACGCCCTTGTGCCATCCTGACTAGCCAAATATAAAAAACGCGGTTCTCCCTTTCACACACCGAATAAAGATGAGCCATTATGATGTGTGCTTAAAATTAGTGACGTCAAGTCCAGCCCAGTGTGAGCTGAATGACTTCCTAGCTTTGTTTGCTTACGGTACTAGTGCAAACAATACTGTACAGTACTTTGTACGCCGGTACAACGGAGTACCATCATGACGGTGCAAACACTAAAAAGTGATCTTTACTGAACATAACGCATAAGGATATGTGAGTAAAGTCCAAGCAAGCTTAGAGCATTATCAGTTACCATTGCTAAAAAGATTGTCAAGTTAAAGGGAGTTGATGACACGCTAAACACCAATGTGATAACAAAAAGCAAGGCTTTGTTTAAATCTATAAACCTTAATGAATAGCTGAAGAAACAAAGTATTCAGTATTAAGAAGATTATGTCGTGTAGGCCTAGTTAAGTGACAATTTATGAATCAGACTTTCGCAGGAATCGCGTTCTTGTAGGATTTTACTGCCCGTTAAAACAAGTACACAATATGGCCGCAGACAAGAAGGTGCTTTTGGCAATGTTCATGAAAATGCAGGAAGATGTGCTGAAGTTTATCCCTGAAAATGAACGACCTGATATTACTGATCTGGTTGAGTTTGGAGACCAACAGTTTCTAAATCCCAAAGTAACTGAATGCAAAGGCCACAGAATTCCGCCGCCTTTCTCTGCTGAAACAGTTCAATGGCAATATGATAATTGGAATCCTACTGACAAGGACGTTTTGGTCGCTTCCTTTCCAAAAACAGGTAAAAATTTTAGGAAAGCCAAGTGCAGACTAATACAAAAGCTTTTTACCTGTAATTGTGCTTTTATATTTACTTTAGAGCACGAGCAAACTTGAAACTAACAACTGCCACCAATGGCTAAATTTCTATTCAACCAAGAAAGTCATATCGCTAATATAGACTAATGTACAATAAAATATTGACGCTTCATAAAGGTCATTGCAAAAGTGAGTTGAAATAATGATTACAGGAACGACTTGGACGACTCAGATTGTAAAGAGTGTCATCTACAAAGACGATGAAAAGATGATGGATCTAATGAAAGCTATTACCGCAAATACTTCTTATCTTGAATCGGGGACCTGTAAGTTAAACTTCTGTTGAATTAGGTCCCTTTAACCTCGATGATCAAGTTCTGTTGTGCTGAATAAGTTTTGTCATGTTTTTTTAACAACAGTACGAAGTTTTAACTGATAATATTCGAACTGGTAATTTCAGCAAAAAACAACGAGATCATGCTAAAGCTTCCTTGGAAGAGGAAGATTTGGGGAACCCATCTTCCGGCTCCTCTCATCAACATGGAGCGACTTAAAAAGAACGGGTGCAAGGTGAACTACCACGTTACATGTTACGTCGTGTTTGAACGTACAAAATATTTTCATCGAATCCGTGTATTTGATGTTGAGGAGACTGTAAACAATATAGTTCTTCGAATGATCCATTTATGTGAAATATTAGGTTACCATTGTAACAATGGTTGTATATCAGCTGAGTGACAGTTTATTTGAGTGACATAATTGCAGTTCATTTGAGTGACACATTGATAAGTACTGTTTAATTCATTTGAGTGACACATTGATAAGGACAGTGAAATTCATTTGAGTGACAGATTGACATTTGTTGATTAAGTTGCAGTTGCTGTTAATTAGTAAATGCACAGATGACAACACACACAAGACAAAGTTTAAAGAAAAAACAACTAAGAATCCTCAACCATCTCGTCCAATTCTTCTGTTAGTTCCGCAGTTGGTCCGATCTTCAAATTACGCGCAATTCGGCGGAGAAATACTTCCTGTGGAAGGTCTTCTTGCTGGGAAAACAAATTTCCAATGCGGGTTTCTTTTTGCCTTGTCATACGCGATCGGCGCAATGGTGTCGACGCACCAAATTCAAGGCGAAAGAGTTCTTGGGAAACTCTATGATGCTCGCTTTGAAACTCTTCAATTATTTTGAAAATGCTTTGGTGGTATCTGTTAACAATTGCATTGAAGCGGTGATGCCAGGCCTCCTGGATGTTATTTGTACGTGCAAGACCCGATTGTTGGAGTTGGCTGACACTCCAAAAATCAGGTGAGAAGAGGGGAGGGTGTCGATTTGTAGGGCGACGGTTGATTGGTCGTCTTCCTCGGCGCGTTGCGGTTTGGATTGGGCGGCCTAAAACGTACACTTCTTCGAAATATCTGAAAATTTCTGCCTCATTTGGTGAAGCGTCTTGTGAAAGAACTGCAAATGCAGATGGTATTGCTTCAGCCTCTAAGAAGCTTAGCGCAAACAATGTTCTGATCTTTAAATTGAAATGAACTGTCACTCAGTTGAGCATGAATTATTTGTCACTCAAATGAACGTTAAAAGAATGTGTCACTCAAATGAGCTGTCACTCAAATGAAATGTCACTTAGCTGATCAACTACCGTAACAATAGATCATCTACGTCATGAGAAATCCCAAGGATCAAGTTGTTTCTTGGTTTAACATGAACAAAAACAGGCCTTTCAACAATAAAGGGCAGATGGCTAAACACTTTCCAGCAGAATGGAACGCATTTTTTGAAACACTTGTAAACGGTAAATAGAATGCCCATACCGTAGTAATGATGCAGATGTCTATCTGTTGAATTTCGCCGTACAGTAAAACTACAGCATAATACACAGGAAAGCAACCAACAAATTCAAAGGAACTCGTGAAGTTGCATTGCTATAAAGCAAGGACTTGTCGTTTAACTTCCTTAAACTACCAATAAATTGTTATAAACCAGGAAAGCAACCATTGCATTCAAAAGAAGGCGAATGGTATCCAGATCACATCTTATCCTATTACCCTTACCGCAATGACGACAACGTTTTGTTTCTCATGTACGAAGAGATGAAGAAGGTGAGTTTGGAAACACTACACAATATTTGTGGCGCCAGTACAGGTAAAATTTCCCTCATTTGTGGCATTTATTAGGATCCGGCAAAAGAGATTAAAAAAATCGCTAACTTTCTTGGAGTTAAGAGAAGTGATGAGGAGATTGATGAACTTGTGGAAGCAACTTCGTTTCAAAGCATGAAAAAAGAAGCCTCGAAACCCATGTCGCAAATGTCATTTTTCCGGAAAGGTATATCTCTCTACACAATTGCAATCTAAGTGGGTTTATTATTGGATAAAATTAAACCATTTCTTTTGCACGATTGCAACGTGTCGCTTCACTCTGTAGGTGAAGTTGCAGATTGGAAGAATCAATTCACTGTAGCTCAGTCTGAGCTCATGGATGAAAAGTTTAACGAGAAGCTCTCCGGCATCGACATCAAATTTATATACGAATAACTGTTTAATATTTTATCGGTTTATTCTGACGCACAATACTATACACATACTTTAAGATTACTTTAAATGGATGCCATGATTATAGCCTAACAATCAGTCTTATTGTAATACAACAAATGATCATTTAAGCTACTTCTTGGGTTCTTCTTAGCATTTACTTTGCTTGGTTGGAAGTGATACATCATAGCTTATCCATAATTGCCTATATACAATAAAGCTGAAACTCCATGAAAAGTTTATAAATGCTCAAAACAGTTTTACGCCTATTTCAGACAGTATAAGCCACAACGACTATAACTTCATAACAACTAAATTTTTGCGAACGAGTTATGTAAATACAGTCGTGTTTTCTGCTGATGTAATTCTTACCTATTTACTTGGTTTGCCACTATATCAAGTATAATGAAACTGTCACTGATTACAAAAGATCATATTCTACGCCACAAGAAACCTGAAAGGTCAGCTTGCTTCTTAATTTAAAATGAGCAAAATTCATATTTTACCGAATGTAGTCAATGAAAAATATTGTCCAACATAAAAGAGCGCATTTTTGAAGCAATTACATAAGTAGTAAATCGGACTCGAAGGCTTTAAAGTGAGAGGCAAGTCCAAATATAAGTTGGTCTAAAGCCAAAGAGTAGTTGTCAGTAAATATACTGGTGAATGAATTTATAATGATATTCAGTGGTTAAGCAGTAATTTTCAAAATTGTGTGACAAATTTGCCTTCTATTATGACGAAAAGCCGGTGGTCATTATGACGTAACAATGTAAAAATTATATTCTTGATAATTGGGGTTTGCATTAGGTACGGTAGTAGTGGTAGGCTAGCTGATGCAATTTGGATGGAATACGTCTTCATAGGTAGGTGATTAGTATCAGGTAATGGCTATTTTATGAAAAAGAATTTTGAAAATTACAGCACATGAGCTGGTAAAACATGCCTTTTCGTATTTTTTCGCATTCCGTATCTCATGGGTGAAACGTTTAACGAGAAGTTCCCCGTCATTGACATTAAGTTTTCATACGAATAGACATTGATATTTAACAGCTATCGTCGACTGAATTACAAACACAAATGATTATGATGGTGCTATATAGACGCCTTTCACACAACTTGTTGTAAATATTTCAATACCACAAAAAAATCTTTATTAACTTATTTGTTAGATGTGATCGGTGCCATTGCAATTTACTTTTTCAGAAAAGTTGTCAAACCAAGATCAGTTTTAATGGGACTAGAAAACGTTATGTTGAGTAAACGATTGTCCAAAACTTACAAGTATTACAAACCGGCAAGTTGAATTGTAGCATTCGCCTGAGGAAGTTAAATTCTAATGTCTTACATAAGCTCTGATTGTATTACAAGCAAAACATTGGTTTCGGCAACAACTGCTTTTTGTTTGGAATTCAACATCTCAACATCGACAAACAAATTTTAGGCCAACCAAGTGATTGTTGTATTTCTTACATCGGCGATTTTATTTGAAGAGCTTTGCGGTAATGGCGTTACCAGGATAACTGGTTTTGTCAAACTCCCATTTGTAGGAAACAAGATGTTAAATTTGTGCATGCTTCAAAGTTAACAGGGTATCCTTTAGTGAAGTTGATTGCGTTACTCCTTGCGATATCGCGTTTGAGTAAAGTTCAAATACGAATGGAAAACAGCAATTAAATAGTTTACACAAAATTAGTTTCCTTAAAAGCTGAATGATCAGATATTGTATGATATTTCATATATTTGCCGAGACAAAACTATTTAAAACTTCATTTCCAGGAAAACTTTCACAAAACGACAAGTATATTTGAAGCAAAAACTGACAGCGTTTATAATTAGTGATCTGTCTCGTCCAGCCGAGTGTAACCTGACTGAAAATTTTGGTTCAGCTACAAATCTGTACTTTGTACCATCATGACCAGGCGAATATTAAAACTCGAGCCTTCCTTTTACATATCGAATAAGGGTAAGTCATTATGATGTGTGCTTACAACTAGCGATGTCAAGTTCAGCCCAGTGTGAGCTCAATGACTTCATAGCTTTGTTTGCTATCGGTGATAGTGCAAACGAATCTGTACAGTACTTTGTACGCCGGAGTACCATCATGACGGTGCAAATATTAAAAAATGATCTTTACTGTACATAACACATAAAGATAAGCTGTTGTTAGTACAGCGGAAGCAAGCCTAGAGCATTATCAGTAATCATTGCCGTGTTAAAGGGAGTTGATGACACACTAAACATTAGGCTAATGTGATAACAAAAAGCAAGGCTTGGATTAAATCTATAAACTTTAATAAATAGCTGAAGACACAGAGTATTTAGTACTAAGAAGGTTACATCGTGTGGTTAAGTGCCAATTCTTGAATCCGGTTGTCGTAGGATTTTGCTGCCCGTTAAAACAAGTACACAATATGGCCGCAGACAAGAAGGTGCTTTTGGCAATGTTCATGAAAATGCAGGAAGATGTGCTGAAGTTTATCCCTGAAAATGAACGACCTGATGTTACTGATCTGGTTGAGTTTGGAGGCCAGCAGTTTCTAAATCCCAAAGTAACTGAATGCAAAGGCTACAGATTTCCGCCGCCTTTCTCTGCTGAAACAGTTCAATGGCAATATGACAATTGGACTCCTACTGACCAGGACGTTTTGGTCGCTTCTTATCCGAAAACAGGTAAAAATTTTAGGAAAGCCAAGTGCAGACTAATACAAAATTTTATACCTGTAATTGTGCTTTTACGTCTGCTTTAGAGCACGAGCAAACATTAAACTAACTACTGCCACCAATGGCTAAATTTCTATTCAACCAAGAAAGTCATATCGCTAATATAGACTAATGTACAATATCATATTGACGCGTCATAAAGGTCATTGCAAAAACGAGTTAAAATAATGATTGCAGGAACGACTTGGACGACTCAGATTGTAAAGAGTGTCATCTACAAAGACGATGAAAAGATGATGGATCTAATGAAAGTTATTACCGCAAATACTTCTTATCTTGAATCGGGGACCCGTAAGTTAAACTTCTCTTGAATTAGGTCGCTTTAACCTCGATGATCAAGTTCTGTTGTGCTGAATAAGCTTTGTCAAATGTTTTTAACAAGGATAAGAATTGTTAACTGTTAGTATAGTCAAATTGGAATTTCAGCAAAGAACTACGAGATCATGTTAAAGCTTCCATGGAAGAGGAAGATTTGGGGAACTCATCTTCCGGCTCCTCTCATCAACATGGAGCGACTTAAAAAGAACGGGTGCAAGGTGAACTACCACGTTACATGTTACGTCGTGTTTGAATGTACAAAATATTTTTATCGATTCTGTGTATTTGATGTTGATGTGACTGTATACAATATAGTTCTTCGAATGATCCATTTTTGGGAAATATTAGGTTACCATTTTAAAAATAGATCATCTACGTCATGAGAAACCCCAAGGATCAAGTTGTTTCTTGGTTTAACATGAACAAAAACATCCCTTTCAACAAGACAGAGGAGATGGCTAAACACTTTCCAGCAGAATGGAACGCATTTTTTGAAACACTTGTAAACGGTAAATAGAATGCCCATACCGTAGTAATGATGCAGATGTCTATCTGTTGAATTTCGCCGTACAGTAAAACTACAGCATAATACACAGGAAAGCAACCAACAAATTCAAAGGAACTCGTGAAGTTGCATTGCTATAAAGCAAGGACTTGTCGTTTAACTGCCTTAAACTACCAATAAATTGTTATAAACCAGGAAAGCAACCGGTGCATTCAAAAGAAGGCGAATGGTATCCAGATCACATCTTATCCTATTACCCTTACCGCAATGACGACAACGTTTTGTTTCTCATGTACGAAGAGATGAAGAAGGTGAGTTTGGAAATACTACACAATATTTGTGGCGCCAGTACAGATAAAAGTTCCCTCATTTGTGGCATTTATTAGGATCCGGCAAAAGAGATTAAAAAAATTGCTGATTTTCTTGGAGTTAAGAGAAGTGATGAGGAGATTGATGAACTTGTGGAAGCAACTTCGTTTCAAAGCATGAAAAAAGAAGCCTCGAAACCCATGTCGCAAATGTCATTTTTCCGGAAAGGTATATCTCTCTACACAATTGCAATCTAAGTGGGTTTATTATAGGATAAAATTGAACCATTTCTTTTGCACGATTGCAATGTGTCGTTTCACTTTGCAGGTAAAGTTGCAGATTGGAAGAATCAATTCACTGTAGCTCAGTCTGAGCTCATGGATGAAAAGTTTAACGAGAAGCTCTCCGGCATCGACATCAAATTTATATACGAATAACTGTTTAATATTTAATCGGTTTATTCTGACGCACAATACTATACACATACTTTAAGATTACTTTAAATGGATGCCATGATTATAGCCTAACAATCAGTCTTATTGTAATACAACAAATGATCATTAAAGCTACGTCTTGGGTTCTTCTTAGTATTTAGTTTGCTTGGTTGGAAGTAATACATCATGGCTTATCCATAATTGCCTATATGCAATAAAGCTGAAACTCCATGAAAGGTTTATAAAGCTCAAAACAGTTTTACGCGATAATTTCAGACGACAATGACTATAACTTTATAACAATTAAATTGTTGCAAACGAGTTATGTTAATACAGTCGTGTTTTCTGCTGATGTAATTCTTCCCTATTTACTTGGTTTGGCACTATATTAAGTACGCTATAGTTATACCTTAACCTTTACTTGACTGTCACAAGAAACATTCTAGTCATACTTGATCCAAATACCCAACTCGTCTCTATTGTTTCTTTTAATGTGACGTAATAAGAACCGCCATTTTGGTCATAATTAAGCCATCGATTTGCGTTTATGCCGCTTATTTATGGCAATAACTGCTTCACCAGTTTATTTTAGTACAAATCCTTTCACCGTATTTACTGACGAATACTCTTTGATTAAAGGCCAACTTGTTTTTGGACTTATTACTGACTTTTGCGCCACCAGCAATGACGCGAATCGTGTATACATTGAGTTTTCACAATATACAGAAAATCAACCCCTGATCGAACAGAGAGCGAAAGGTAGCCTACTTTTATTTTATCCTGGCTATAGTTGCTATGGTGTGGGGATTAGGTGTTATTGATAAGACCAAAACGCTAAAACCTGCATTATTGAAGGGTATAATTTGTTAACCATCGTAACAACATCGACCGGACTTCGGTTAAGTCGCTATGTTCAAACAGTATGCTTAATGGACCTGTAACGATTTTTTTCTCGTTCATGTTGCCAGGCTTAATTTCACATTTACGGTGAACCGCGAAACCTTTAACTGCAAGTAACTGTGAGTAACCTTCAACTGTGAGACTGTGTAGCGTTATCACGCTAATGAAACAAACCGATGATCTTCGAAAAGCCACATTCTATTGATCTCAGCCAGACGCCGACTCAGACTAACCTCCCTAAAAAGCGCACAATCTTTATATATAACAAGGGTGCCAAATCACGTGATTAAAATAGTTAACAAACGCGTAAAAGGTGCTGATTGGTAAAAACGCTTCAAACGAAAACACGATGATAAGTAACAACACAACATGTGAGGAACAAAGTCCGTAACAGACCTATTGCACAATTCGTTGTGCGCATGTGCGAAAAGTACGTTGTCTGAAAATCAGACGACAAATGAGCTCCAAGTCGTAGGTAATGGATGTGAATTTTTTACAAGCACACTTTTCGTGATTTTCTAGGCCTCTGTATCATTGCTTTTTACAAAAATTATAGATTACGCATTCATACACGCATTCCGACAAAGCCGGGTTTAGTCCCGAGTGGTAAACCATCCAAAAGTCAGATTGTAGCCTACTGCGGGGGCCTACAACAAACAAATGAACCATTGATTTTTTTGACTTAATATGGAACTAAGTACAAAGTCGCTGAACGAGGATAGCCTATAGTTAGATTTAGATAAAGGATAGTTAAATTCAAATAAAGCATATTTAAGGCTTTAAATTAACTTAGAAGGGTACGGTAACGTATTTACCGGACTACCAGAAAACGGTGATGCAGATCATGCAACTGTTTCTTCAATTTTTTTGTGGAGAAGTTTCAAGTATGGCATCAAATCAAAATAAAAACAAACTTGAAAAACTTATTGTTTCTCATCATTGCGAAAGTTTATAAAAAAGAAGTTCACATTGTAAAAGATCTAACAGTGTCACGTGACCGAAATCTCAGTTCGAGCGTTTTTAGTGTGCAAAAAGTCTATTGGATTTTTTGTTTTACTGATCACAGTATAGATAAACAAGTATTGCAACGAAATATGACTCAAAAATCAAAGATGCTATTATATTATATTGCGAATGTTGTACACAAGGAATATATTATGGAGCTTTTCACAGCACATTGGAGAGATAGACATCAGCGATCACATCTGCTGTCATCTATTTGCTCACACGGAAGCCACTGAAATCAATTTAGCTAACATAACCGAAAGAAGAGCACTACTGGATGGATTGTTGTTCTCAGTTACATTTGCTCGTCGGCGTCAAATTACACCTGGTGTTCGCAGAAACTTCAATAACTATTTGTCGCGTTTCTCCGGTACCATTAATCATTTCTAACCTCTTGAAAATATGATAAAACGCCGTATTGTTTACCTACAACCAGTTAGATATTTCCATTTCTCCACATAGACCAATATTTAACCAAAATTGAAGGTACACAAGCCACGCGATTGCTACCATTTTACACTACATTGTAATGAAACAGGTCCAGAAATCAAAGCTACAGCTGTGACAAATAACACCGACAGGTGGCGCTGTTGGTTTACTTGAAACCGAACTGATTTGCATACAATTATAAACTTTACGACAACTAAAAAATAAGTCAACAACCACTGCGCTGGAATTTACACTGTAAGGTAAGCCGTGGTGGTACTGACATTTTATGGTATAGTAGACTAGACTATAGACTTACACGTCCAGCCATATTGCAGAAAAAAGAGAGAAGTGTCAAAATGGGAAACACAGCTACCTTTCCAAACAAAGAATTGATTAAAGCAAGAGATATTCTGCCGTCTGTGGAGAAAAATCTGTCCCAATTACGAGTTTACCACAACGAATTGACAACAAATAAGAGTTTAAACAAGCGCGTGCAAAACCTCTTGGACGAATTGGATATTTTGGCGCAAGTATTATTTTTCCTTGAAATACTTTGTTGTGGTCTAGACCAGTAAAGTGATAGTTGATTTCATGGAGGATTTTAAGATTTATTAACGTTACAAAAACAGTTTTTTTTTATTAGATAAACAACGAAGCTGATAAACTCGCTGATTTAGACGGCGCTTCTTTGCTTTTCAAATTCATGAAAGCTCTCAAAGGCAGTCTTAAAAACAAGTGAGTAACTGACAAATGCAAACATCAAAAAGTGCTAACAGTCTAAGTGAATGTGTTAAAAAAGAAATATTTTTTTCCGCGGCTAGATCAGTCTTCAAATGTTACGAAACGATCAGGGGGGTTTTCTGGAATGCAACCGACCACAGTAAGGGTTTTTGTGACAAATGTAAAGAATGTGGGTTAATGGAATATCTCCTGGACGACCTTCGAACTTACAAAAGTATTTTCAAAAATGATCTCGAAGTAAGATTGGACAACAACAAAAAATGTTGTGATTCACTTTAAGGCTACTCCACACTGAAGTAAAAGGTTGATATTTTCATGTCGCAGAATCACGGATATCTCGTCTTTCAAGCGATTAGCATTCTTCAAAACTGTGCAAGATCCAGCCAAGTATGCTTGTTGCATCTTCGCCAATTAAACGTTGCAAACTTGCTGTACTGGTATAGAGAAAATTCATCTAAGCTTCCGGTAAGCAACTTGATGTACTCAACACGCTGGCTTGCTTTTGTATATGCATGAATGGAATAAGCATTTTGAGTGAATAATAACAACATTTATTAGAAGGAGTTATTGATCAAATAAAACTGAAAAATGAAGGTTCTTTTAATATTAGATTAGAAGTTGGACATGTCTGGATTTGCTTAGCGCTGTTCTATTATCCCATGCTGTTGTGGAAAAGGAACAAAAAGATGATATCTTTGTTGTGAGCGATCAACTTCTTTATGACGTCACTGAGGTTACATTTCTTTGGTTCATACAGTAGTATATGTTCTGAAAGATCAAGTTTCAATCTTTGTTATGTCAAGTCATATTCTTACTACACTGAATCTAACTATTGCTACAATTGCCTAACAAAAAAATTTAAGGAGCTGTTTAATGAAACAATAAACATGTTAAGTTATTTCCTTATTTCTCGTATCTTTGCTTCGCGATTGTTTAAACTTTACAGAAGCTGATTCAATCTCTCCAAGATGCCAGACATCGTTGCGAAGGTTTCAGCACCGAAGAATTGCTCGTGGATCTTTCACTTTTCTCAAATAATGACAAAAATAATTACGTTCTGGCCAGGGCTTCAGATTTTATAACTTCACTTGCAGAGGTTCTCAAATCAGGTGGAATTTTCGACAAGGCTGTATTTATCTTGTTTCCGCGTATCTAGTATTTCCTGCTGTAATTGCAATACGTTTTTCTTTTGAATCACACAAAAATTCAAACAATAAAACCACATGATAATGCACAGGAAAAGATAAAGAGATACTAGCTGCTTTGAAGTTGGTGACCAAGCTGATTTCGAATAAAGAAAACATAAAGATTGTGAAATCCTCCGAAAAAATTCTTGAAAGTGTTCGTCGGATTCAAACGAAGTCGGGCAATCAGTAAGACAAAATTACAAATATAACATATGATTTCAACCATGTATTATAAAAACGCTCTGCATCTTAGCAACGTTGACCTGTCTCACTGTGTCTAATTTCAGAAAGCATAAAGTCATTGCGACTCAGATTGTTTCCGCTATCGATGCTCACAGTGATGAAAGCAACAGCAACAAGGACAAAGATGGAGATATCGATGAAACCATACAACTTGGTCCTCATTTTAGAAATTTTGCCCAGGTGAGAAATTCACATCATATCTAAACCAGTAACCACAGGAATTGTGTTTTACGCGCTATACACATTACAGGTGCTTTCCTCAACCGATTTTTCAACATCAGTTAATTCTTCTTCTTCCACTTCCTCCAGCGGTCAACGTGAAACTGATTCAGGTACAAATCAACACATTTAGTTGAAATTGATTTCGTTCGAAACTTCCCACTCAACTTTCTTCACTTTTAGTAAAACAATTTGTGAAAGACCAACTCGACACCATGAAAGATGGAAGGAACAGGCTCCAACGATTTTCCGTAATCAATGAGGCGGCCACTCAAAGTTTGGCAAAACTAAACCTGTCTCTAACAAACCCTGCAAAGAACAAGGTGAGTATACACTACTTTACTGGAAAAGCTTTTGTGTTTGAAAGGAGAAAAAAACTAAATCTATAAAAACTATAATGTGGTCGGTGAAAAGCGCATATTTACATTTTTTCGGTATATTCTAATTAAAAAAGCGTCTCAGGACATATACAATATAGATGAATATTTTTTATGTTTAAATTTATCTCTAAATCGTATTAAGCACATGTAAAATTAGGAATACCATCTTGCTGTCGCAAACGAAATTGCTAATCTTGGTGGTGTAGCAGTTTGCCAGAGTTTTATGGAAATGATGCGAAACTATGAAGAAAATCAGATCTCAGATCAAGATAATAGGTACATAATCCAACAAAAACTTAACAAATAAGGTCCAAAAATTATGTTCGACCGATTTAAGTTTACAAAATTTGTGTTTTAGATCAACAGGTGAGTTTTTGGATAATATCGGCAATTTGTGCTGGAATGCTTCCAATATAAGCTTCCAATTCTGCGACGAATGTGGAAGGTGCGGATTATTGAAACATCTGGTGGAAATTTTGCAGCAATTAGAAAACACCTTTAACCAGGACTTGAATGTTCGTCAGTATATGTATTTGAAATACGTTCGCAGTTATGTCATCATCAATCTCTGTAACTGTCATTGCATATTGCTTAATTTTAGGGACAAGGATTTCGTGTTTTGCAAGCTGTTAGCATATTACACAACTGCGCTAGATTGGGTGTGAGCGACAAATACTTCGGTCAACTCCATATGTCAAATTTAATAAAACGATATGCAAAGAAAAGTCGAAACGTTCAGGTATATTAAGCATAAGAATTTAAGAAACACGAGCCATCAAGCAATAACGCAAACAATAAAGCCATTAGTTATTTTCTTGTTCTGAAATATTTTATACCACAGATTCGTGAACACACATCGTTGCGTGTGGTTTGCACGCTTCTCACTGCTTACACCATGGACGAGAAAACTGACAACGTCATAATCGCAGAACCAAGTGTGATACAATACATAATCCAGGTATGGGAAATAAATTATAGGTACTAGACACAAACTACATGAATACTTACTTACGCATGGTTCGGTTTGTCTTGTCATGTAGAATCTACATATTGCAATGTCCACAAGCGACCATAAATACGATGGTTTCTCGGCAGAAGAACTTGTGGATGGTCTGGATAAACTTGCTCAAGTTGACCAGAACAGCCTTGAAATTGTAAAGGAGGAAATGGTGTTGGGCTCCCTTCAAGAAATGCTTCAGGAAGGTCGAGCTTGGCCTATTTTTGTGCGATTTCGAGCCGTAAAGTAGGTCTAGCGCCTTTTAATATCACTAACATTGGACTGCCGACCAACGACAACAATACGTTTCAATGTGGCTTTTGGTATAAGTCAACTGTTGAAGAATATATTCTATAACCTATAGGCACAAACATTATGTATTTTCATGCAAATATTTTTAGTACTGCATGTTTTCACAGGTGATGAAGAAGAAAAGATGGCAGCTGTTAAGCTCAAAACAAACAAAAATTCAAGTCAAATGACGAAATTATGAACCTTTTGCATTATATAGCAATTGATAGTTCAACAAACAAGTACGTTTGTGACAAGTTGGTTTTTCAAATCTGTCTCCAGCGTACAACATAGTGTATTGTTTTAATTAATATTGTTTTGCATTTTTGCACTGTTTGAGCTTTCAAATTTGTAACTTTTCCTTACCGGATTTTTAACAAAAATATCTGTTTCAGCAAACTCCAAAACAACGCCGAAAGTTGCTTGTTTGTGTTGAAAATGGGTGATATGGAGAAAGTCGACTGGGCAAGTTCGAAGAAAGCTGATGAAGCACTGGCGCTCGTGCCTATGTCAAAAGCTGTAAAAAGCATATCGCCAGTAGATAGAAGACCGGAATCGAAAAATACACTTCACCGTCGAGCAACTCAGGTGTTTATCTCAGTGATTATTCTAAATATTTTGGATTACTGTGTTCATAAGGTTCATCTTTAAACACTATTGATGTTGAAATCTCGTTTTAGTCTGACGGTCCAGCTGAAACTGGATTAAGAAGAAAACACGTGATGATCAGCTACCAATGGGATAGCCAGAATATCATGATTAAGGTGACTTTCCATGAGCACAAAATATTTATTCACGGAAAGTGTAGTGTTTGTGCGCATCATTTCTCATAGAGCGAATAAGCAGTAATTGTGAAATTATTTGCTACAAAGGTCAAGGAGCAGCTTGAGACGTCGGGTTACCAGGTGTGGATGGACATTGAGAGTATGGAAGCCAATCTACTGGATTCCATGGCAAAGGCGGTTGAAGAATCGGCTGTTGTACTCATGTGCATCTCGAAAAAATACAGAGACAGCAAACACTGTCGGTAAGAATAAAACAAGATCGTTTCATAACTGTTAAATTGGGTTCATTTTGGCATGAAAGTTAGTAGAGACAAAAAAACGTATAATTTTTTTTCTTTTTGCCAGAATATTCATTTCATTGTACTTTTCAGACAAGAAGCCGAATACGCATGCGAACGGCTCGTTCCTGACGACATCATACCAGTGCTAGTGGAAAAGTCATTCAAGCCCAATGGCTGGCTAGGTGGGTTATGTTCGCACGCATACAAGTGACGTCAACGACCACGTTTGTTTTCTCCTAATAGGTCTGCTAAAAGGAATGAAGGTCCATTATGATCTCACCGATGGGTACAGCATGACAATTCATCAACAGCTTATCAGGCGACTTGGAAATAGAGGGAAAAAATTACATTAAATCAATGACAATTAACAGTTCGTTAAAGTTACTGTGAAAATTTTCACTGTATATCAACACCAATTTCTGCGCATGGATCGAAGTTAGCTTATAAATTTATATTGACATATTAACACAGAAATTCTATTTTAATTGATTGAGCAACAGCATTGTCATAACAATTGTGCAAAATAAAGCTACAATGTGAATACACACTGCGTTTAAATATTGCGGTAATACTCTATGTACAGTTCAATCTTAATGCTTGCTTCTGAAAGTCTTTCCTTCGATTTCAAGTTCACTGGCAGTATCATAAATTTCATCATTGCTACCGATTGATATCAACTTCTTTATATAAGTTACTAATTGTTATTCAGTAAAGCTTTAAACGCAGGTCAATAAAGTAATCGTTTAGAATTTATATATAGTTTAGCGAAAATCCTATCAAAATGGAAGCAACTATACTTCAGAGTACTATAAAACAAATTAGCGAAATTACGCAAAGAAAATTGAACATTAGTTAGCGGTAGCAACCAACATGTAACAAATTAACCAAGATGGCAGTCTGTATATTTTGGAAAAACTGAAGACAATGAACGACTTATACTGTAGTGATTTATATTGCAATTTTATGGATTTCGTAGCTGCGAGCGCTGATTCGTTGAGCGTAAAATGCAATCTTATCTATTCTTTCTTAAAATCGAATGGTTAACTATACTCCATAATGTGCAATGCAGTTCTAAATTTCATTGTAGTGTCGTTGTTGCTCTAAAATTTGAATTTAAAATTTTAGGACGAAAATAAGCTGTGTATATCTTTATGAACTACGGTAACCTTCTACGAAAGATCTTTGGAAAGTTATATTTATGAAAAACTCAACGGATACAAAGTGGACGGAATCCTTCAAGATTCTTAGGTTGAAGTCTTGTAAAGCAACCGTTAGCTGGGAGCAGCGAGCAAGTGATTTGCAACTTCACGCTTAATATTAGAAACTTGATTGAACGACTCGTGGACTGATGAAGGTGTCTTCATGTTCTTTCTTACGCATAAACTATTTTTCTATTTATATAACAAAGATAAACATCCAATAAATAAAAAAACAAAGACATTCAGACAAAACAAAGGAATCAACAAGCGATGCAATTATATGAACATTGAACAGTCTTACAAGTTCTGAATGTAAACGCGTTTTACCTTTTAGTCTATATTATACTGGGTACTATAAGGCACTCTCGGTTCAACACTTCTTCTGGAAGGTATTGTTATGAGACTATTCATCTACTTTTATCGGTCCTTTTCGGCTCGATTGCAGCGCCACGTTTTGTTTGAGTTTTATATATTCGCATGAAATTGTCGATTTCTGTACAAGTCACGTTTTCCTTTTGCTAAAAGAATCAGGGCATAGCGTATGAAAAAGACCATTATATTTAATACTGTTGTTAATTGAAACTGCGCACATTCTTTCTACACCATGTACCAAGTAGGTGTCTGCGCAGTGTTTGTCAGTTTATCACCTCGGTACTAGTTGCGTTAAAATATTTGTGTTAAAAACCGCGATTATTTTACTTTGCTCTCTATTAAAATTCATGTAGCGTGTCACGGCTAAACTGAATTTCTGATGGATGTTAAAGGTAGACTTATGATATTATTTTAGTAGTGGCTTGCGATAAACGTTTTCACGGTTTGTGCTTGTAAACAAACCCTTTCATTGACTATCCCAGCAAGCTGAAGTGTTTAATATACCAATTTTGTTGCTGTTGATTTGATTAACTTTGTTGTTGATTATTAAAATAGAAGCAGCTTCAATAGAACCTGGCAGTGACAAGAAGACCGACATCGCATTATTACATACTGACTAACCACCACATACGAGTTAGTCAAAGAATGTGGCTCGCGTCTGTTTCATTAAACTCACCATTATAGTAATTATCATTTCTATTTTGCTCTTACAAGCCCTGTTTTGCCACGCGAGTGCAATTAAACTATAGCAAAGCGGTATATAATAAAAATGTGGTTATAAGCGTTTGCAAAATAGAACTTTGAAAAACCATTTCTTTATTAGGTTGAAAATTTTACTACGACCAACTGCACTGTTAGTGCGTGTTTTATGCTGCTGGTTAAAAATAGCGTTTTATTTTAGAGAATTACTACAGTGATTGAAGTTGACATTTCACAAGGCAAAAAATCCTTATCTATCTTTTACAAACACATCAAAATAACCGGTAAATATGGTAGATTGGTTAAAGTATTTACGTCGAATTTGTTAAAACTACAGCATAATGTGTTTTGAAAAAAAAGGTCATTAAACCTTGTATGTTAACCTCCGCTTCCTTGAATACAAATTTATCATCAGCCGCCATGACATGAAAGCTTACAACAGCCTGAGACAAAATTGTATAAATTTTTTCGCATTTCTCCCGAGTATATTTGAATCACGTCCTGGCCGTCGTAACAATAAACGCGTATGACGCAGGGTACATTTGTAATCATGGATTTTACGCACATTCGTTCGTCTTGTCTTTCGTCTGCATTGTCTCAATTACTTTTCCTCTATTGGTTTAAGCCATGTGCTGGAAGACGGTGTCATACATTTTCAAGCACCGTGTTATGAGACCAAGGTGGAAAGTCATACACCAAATATTGACGAAACTATGGTTTTATTTAATGAATAAACTTGAACGAACTATACGGTAAAACCGAACACAGCCACCATCTCTACAAACCAAACAAGAATTAAGTTCTTACAAAATTTATCCCGGAATCTTTACCGTCCATATTTTGAAAACGACTAAGATTTTATACTTGAAGAACAAAATGCAGCTTCATGTCGCAAATGTGGTGCACCTTATATATTACACAAGGCGATAAATGTTTGCTAAAATGATAGCCTGTCAAGCAAAGATTTTTGCAGCGATTAGTGCCGTGGTTTGGTTGTAATACGAACGTGGTCAGCGTGGACAACATGAAACATGTAAGATAACGCGTTTGTGGAATGCGAATGCGCTTAGTCTATGCATTCACACCACAAGCACTTGTGACATCACGTGCGCGGCTTGACAAAACAATTCTTTTTCAATCGGCTGCCATTCACGCTTATAGCTTATTTCGTCACGTGACCATGTTTTTCAAAGATCAAATTCTTCAAGCAATGACCATACGCAAGAGCAGCATAAACGTAATACATCACCTTATGCGGGGTCCAAAAACAATTTTGCTTTTTGAATCTTAATCATGGTATTAGCAAAGGTCGCCAGTATTAAGAACGAAAATTCCAATTACGGTATTTCCAAGTGGTTTAATATTATAAATCTTGCGCCAATGACGAAAGCAGGTCATCATTAAAAGTCGGCATTAAACCACAAAGCCATTGTGTACGAGGGCGATGCCCACGCAACACATTGTAGAATTGCTTTGTTTACGAGCTGCTCCATATACCAAAACCACCGATCAAAACAAGAGCTACAGCACATGAGTTTATGTCAATTAGCGAGAAAAATTTCTCCTCAAAATGGCTCCAAGATTATGATGCTCGGTGTTAGATTAAGGTCTTATCGCTACTGAGCAATAAAGCTGCAGCTAACAATAGAAACCGTATGAAGAGCGCTGAAATAAAGACTTGCTCTATAAGATCACGACCCTGGTTTAATTCGGGAAGATACGGCAATAATTCCCAGCATCATTGCCAATGACGTCCAGGAGATTGCGAAGTAACAACTGAGATCTTGTTCAAAACGGAATGTTGCTTGTCCATAAACAAGCCGTATCTCACGTTTCACGCGAAAATAACCACTTAACTCGGTAACTCGGCTTAATGCTAATGTTCAGATTGCGTGAAATGGCAAAAAGCAAGGATGCGTCATTCGGTACAATTACAGTAGCATTCATCAAACAGTGCCATGCAATTTTTAAAGGCGAAGTTTATTTTTTTACCAACCAATGACAACGACGTACATGCAATTACATATTGTTATGTTTTAGAGCAAGCACTATACTATAGAGTAGATGTTTATCAACTGACGTGATTCCTTGACATAAGTGGCAGACTTACGATACAAAAACCTCACCCACGACGACGAACGCACTGGATCGTGCCATTACGTTTAATGCAAATAGAAAATTACTTGTCGTTTGAACCAATCTGTAGCTACCAGCAGTACCACAATTATGATGCTACAAGATAGATTGTGACGAAACACACGGCGTGCCTGGTCCCACTTTACATCAAAGGTTCGACATTGAACGAGGAAATAGCGGCCGTGTTATCTGCATCCGCCCGTACAAAAGAAAAAATGCTTGCGTGCGAAAAAATCCGCCTGAAATGGACGGTTGAAAGTACGAGACCAATAAGCTTTCCTTGACGCGCGAGAAAGCAGTAACGCACTAAAAAGGAGACGCAAACCACTCGCAAAATTGTTTGTTCCGTTGTTTTAATGTACCCATATATAGGATCAGGACACAAATAGGACCTACTTTCGATTTGGCTGCGGAAAAGTATGTATAACATTTTCAATGATGTCATAGACGATTATGTCGTCTGAGCGTGGGTGTATAAACTAGCAGGTGTATATAAAGCACGGATTAAAACAAAAAAATCATACGCGATCAGGTCAGAAGAAGCATCTGAAATTAAATGAAGAGCCAGGGATAGAATCGTATTTCGATGCAATTGGATTTTCGTACGCATCGTTGAACTATTAGAACAACAATATGCAAAAAATAAATTATCAATAATAAAATTACTTAATTCTATCGTATTTTTTTTTAAGAGCAATTAGTTATCTCAAAGATTTCGTTATTTGATCAATTTTGCCGAAATGTCAAACTTACTTCTGGTCCTGATTGCGTTCCTGTCAATTGGCGCAACAAGGTCAGTGGAATCATGCAAGTGTGAATATAACCACCCCCAAGACATTCTTTGCCGCGCTGAATTCGGTAAGTGTCGACATACCTCATCTGTATCGCGCTTAGCGCTAACGTCTTGAAACAAGCTGATGATGTGATTTTTAATTGTTTATTGAAATAATTTATTTTTGAATGAATTACCGGCCTATTACAGTCGTTTATATACACGTACGAAGATAAAGCAAAACGTTAAAATTTAAATTTATTACATCATATTACGCATGCGTCATAAAAAGTATCAATTAATTGATGAAAGATAATGTCACGTTCTGTAAGGTGACAAGAGAACAATTGGTTGCGTTAGTTATAATGACTTACAATAAATCATAAACAATAAAATCGCTTACGCCATAAAATTAGAATTTTAGTCATTGTGTGCAATAAATTACGTTTTCAAAACATGAAAACGCTAATCATTTGTTTCAAGACATTCGTGATAATAAACAACTTTATAATTGAAAATATCTTGGGGTATCATTCTGCCAATTATGGCACAATAAATTCCACCCCATACGGCTTTGACACGTACAAGAACAATCGTTTATTGTGCAATTAAGATAAACTTTAAGACGCGTTGGAGCAATTACAAGTCTTGCCTATTTATGGTTGTAAAATATGAGTGACTTACGGCAGAAACATATCGTACATAAGTCGTGAGTGGTTCTTGCTGAAAAGGGTCGACAACCGCTAATTAGTGAAATAATTGACCTTTTGAAGGGAGAAGCACGGCTAATCACTGCTTTGGCATTATCAGCAAATTCTTTCTCAGAGTAACACCAACGGCAGTGAATAGATAAATAACCAGTCTTCTATAAAGAGATTTGTTCACAAATTTGCGGTTTACGTTGCATATACTTCCACTAACTGATAACATCGCAAACTGTCAGATAAAACAAAGAAAGTATTGATAATGTTGCAAACTTCAATTTGCATATTTTTACTTTTTAGTCGGAGTCGTGAAAATAGAAGATGCAAGTTTGAATGAAACAAGCGGAAAATCAACAATCAAAGCAGCAAAGCTTAGAATTTTGCATGTAAGTTTTTTCACTAATTTTATCTAAATAAAATTAATCTGACAATTTATTTTAAAGCATTAATCACTTTGCAATGGACCCTCAAATTAGCAATTACCATTCATCGTCTACAATAGTTTGCAAAATGAACTACAATAGCACTTTTTGTTTAGCCAGAACCTTGCTGATCAATTAAAACTTGTATTCAAATAAGAATGTTTACGACTTGTTATAACAAGAGGAAATCACAAACTAAAGATAATTAAATTAAGGCGCCACCGATGTAACAGATTGTCTGATCGTCTTCAGGTTTATAAAGGACGAAGTGAGGGTTTCGTTGAGAATCAAGTCCTATTTCTGCACACACCACCTGATGTTACATGCAAAGGACCATACTGGGAGGGAAACCAAGTCTTATCGGGTAAGATTGAAATACACTTCGTTGTTATCTGCTTTTAAAACAGACAAACTATAAAACGGAGAGAGTATAAAAATAACGAGACGTCAGAATATGAGATAGCACTATATTAGTGCATTTTCTAAGGTGCATGTTTGGTGATGAGCATTTAGAGATTGTGTCACCGCAAAGGTGAAACTAAATCAGCGCACAATCACAAAACGGTTTCAGCGCTCGAAAGGAATTAGGGCGCAAAATTCACAACACTCGCTGCATTTCCTATTAAGTACACGTATAGAACAGCGCTTATGAGCGTATACCGTTATCTCAGTGAAAGAGTTCAAAGAATGCCTTTGAAATGAAATTTTAAACACAGTGGGTAAAAGCGCTATATCATCAAGATGCTAACCTCTTTCGAAGACAAATTGACATTCGTATAGAATGAAGACTTTAACAATTAGAACTGTGTTATCGTTGCGTCGCTGTTGGATCTGAAATAACTGAAGTTATAATTTCTCCACAGGAAACGCATACCAAGGTGGTTTATTCGCTGATAACTGTCAATTCCGCGAACCACTTGACGCTTTCACCCCAAAACAACTTTACAATATCCGTACTCATCTCAGAACACGGGCTTACACATGGGGTTGTAACAAGTGTATTATCAAGCATCCATTCGACAACAGCTTTGTAAGTTGCTTTTATTTTACAACAAACATTCTTGATTGGTCAAGTCGAATGTCTTAAGTTATCACGGGAGTTGAAAGGCCCACATTTCATTTTTACCTAATCCCTTCGTTTACGCAGGCATTTGCTGACGAATGTCGTACAAGAAACAATGAATTTCCCGTGTCGACTTCAGCTTGTCTACCGGTTGGACAAAAAGGAAAATGCAAGATGGTCCAACGAGCATCGAATTCGAAATTCAAGATTCCCAAAGATCCATTGACAACAACGCGGCCTGACAACCCGACGACGACTACAGTCTCTCCAACCGTCCGCTTGTCCACTCCCTTCCAAGGACTACAACGACCGCGCGATGTCCCTCATCACCCTAAGATCAGCATCCTGCCTCCAAAAGAAGATATACGAAAGCGTGAGCCTACGGAAAAGCAACCAATTACCCCTACAACCAAACCATCCGCAGCACCCACTACCAACAGCATTATCTTGAAGAATAACACCCCAAAGGCATCTCCAGAAATGAAAAAAATTAACATTAAAATCAATTGGCTGGTTAATTTGAGAAATTTGAAATTACGGAAGTCAAGTTAGATAAGAAGAGCTTTTTATTCGCGTTTAAGCGACCTCAAGTCACTGTGTTTTTTACATCGTCAACTTTAAACATAAGTTTTCTTTCAAGTTTTTCTTATTTATTTTGCTGCACTTCTGACTTTCATTGCTCTAGAAACAAAGTTTTGTTCTACAAAAAGCGCTTGCGCTTACTGCTAGCGTTTCTTCTTTTAAGATAATAACTTGGTAACATAAAGAGCAAAATTTTGGGGCTATTCCCTTTAAGTAAAGTTTACAAACAAGGAACCATATTGAAGTTACTTGTTTTTTGCTGTAAATAAATTCCGTCTTTGCTTTTTTGCATCGTTATATGATTGGAGCTTGCACATACACATTTACTTGCATGTTTGAATGTTCGCACACTTTGTTGACGTTGATAATTATGTTTTTGTTTGCTACTCTTGCCGAATAAATTGCATTCAATAAAATTAGTAGCATTGACATACATATTTTTCTTGTTATGCCAACACAAACGTCCATGTTCCAATGAACAATATTACCTTTGTATAGTATATGTTCTGCAACCAGTGAACCAAATTTATAAAATCTATATGAAAATGGAATTTATGTGACATATACCACGATATACCGTCATACGAAAAACTCGGCACCAGACTGTTACTCACTTTAATAAATTCTCTTTGTTTGTTATAAAGACGTATAGCTCAATACAGATTTAACATTTTTAAATACCCGAAGCAGACATTGCGTGTCGTATCGGCGCATACCATCGGCTTTAAGAACAAACTTTGAATTCAGCCTGCGGGTGATCAGGGCATGTCGTGCAAATGTTACAATTAAAAAGGATTTATCGGTGCATAGTTTTCCTATCCCTCGAGATCAATGACGTTGTACAAAAAAGCGCTACAAGTAGTTTCCATTACTGACACAATATTTTGATCCGGCAATATTCATACCGCAAACACATGTAAAGACACACAGCACTATATTAGTTGTCAATAAAAAATATACATTCACACAAGCATTATTTACCATATGATAAAAAGAATTTACAAATATTTTAAAAATTATTTCCTCTTGCGATGTGGAAATAAGCGGACATACGAAATATGAGAAGTAATTTAATAGCTTAAAACCACACGAAACGACGCAGTCGAGTCATTCTCTAACGTCATTAAACGCAAGTGAACATTGTAGATATAAGAAAAAGAAAAAACTTCAACACAAAGAAAACGATTTTAAACTGGCCAACAATGACGACAAGCAAGTTAAATTTACCCTTAGTTGAAATATTTGACATTCATGGCAAGTTTATTTTCTGCCGAGTATTTCTGGTGTAAATTTCACCTGAAATTCTTTCACAAAACGACGGGGTGTGACATTCACAGGACACTGCAGTTCTCGCGCTCAAGACGAGCATGGGGATCGCAAAAGCCCGTTACACCGGTTTAGTAGTTTAATATTTTTGTGTGTTCGGAACTTTACCGCAAAGTAAGGATAACCAAAAGAATTTATTAATTTCTAGATAGGAGAACGTCTATACTTCAAAGCACATATATAAAGTTGACGTCTAATGCTTGTCCGAAAAGAAATACACAAAATGGAACATTTTAAATATTACTATTAAAGTCTTGTTACACTTGTTTTTGCCCTGTATCTGTTACGTTTCTCCCTTGCGGCCGATTGCGCGTTTCCGAGGTTAATTAAGCACATGTGTCTTTTTATCGACGTGTGTCCGACAAGTAGTTGCACTGACAGTTTTGTATTGGAGCTCCTGAAATGATCTGTGTGAAGACAAACTTGACTTAACTACTTTTTAAATAAAAGATGTGGCTGTAATTCTAAGAGTGAAGACAACAAAACGTAGCAGTCTTATAAATCGTCATAGTTTGATAAAATAAGAGCATGACGATTCCAATTTTGTGGACAATCTGCTAAATACCAAAGACAAGATAGATCTATAAATACGTACAATTGTTTATGATCAACTTTGGGTTTGGAGTTGCCTGTTATTCAGCCTTATTTAGTTCCTTAAAATTTGGGCATTATTGTTGCTAAAAACATTTTTTATTGAAATCAAAAATACGTTTTTACATAAAGAGAATAAACAAAAAAAGTTCCAAATGAAAAATATGTTTGTAAAAAGTTGATTGATTCTTATTACATTCTTTTCAGGGATCAACAAAAAAGTGACATCGGATAGGGCATCCAAGGTCAAAGTACTAATCAAAACTTAATTCAATGCGAGGGCTTGTTGTAGCATATACTGTATTGCAAAAGATACACAATCATGTGATTGACATGACTGATTCCTGAGACTGGAACACAAAACATCTGGACGGTTAAGCAGAAATAAAATATATGCCAAGGAACAAATAGAAACTGGATTTGCAGTAAGTTTGTAAGTTTCGAACATCCAAAAGTAATAATGATAAACACTTAAAAGAAATAATTTAACCAAAAATGGAGTGTTATACAATATACATAAGCTATGACATTGATCAAAAAAAAATCCAAATACAATTTTTCACTACGCAGTTAGGCAATTATATAATTGCTTCTAAGCATGTAGGACATACTAACATCATAAGCGTATCGTTGTTATATAGAAGCTATAATAGCATTGACCATATTAGAAAATCAAACAAGACAACAATTAAGTAAAGCTTTATCAGAAAAAGTTATTTAAACCACAATTGACATCACGTGGTACAAGATTTGCATTCGATAAAGAATTCAAAAGTACGATGGAAGACAAAATCGAAAACTACAGTAATGAAACCATTTCATGGGGACAAAAGAAATAACTTAATCAAAAACGAGAAACAGTACACTTAATTGTGTTGCCACCCAAAGCTTTGACGTAACACTGCCCCGCCTAAAGTATGCGCACTTACGTAACTGAGACTGTTGTGACGTCATTACGTTACTGATATAGCTAAACCGAACGCTAAACAAGATGCTAAATTACGGCCTTGTGTTACACTTTGAACGATAGGCTTCCATGTAATGAAAAATCGTATCAGTGAGTCGATGCTCTCCTTGATGTCAAGTCTGAAATAAAGCAAGGGCGTGGGCCACGGCAAGGTGCCGGCCTATTCAAAATTGACACTTTTTGAAGATTTCTCTTCCACTACCGGATTCCGTTTCGTGGTCTATGAGTGCCAGGGTGGGTCAAGCACTTAAAATCGAGTTACTAGAAACCGTTTCATACACTTTAGCGAATAAAAACTTATTGCGCACAAAACTAAATTTATAGATTTCAGAATAAATCCAACGACTTTCATTGGATATATGAAACATCTATTCAAGTAAAATTAAAAGAAAACAAAAAAACGTCTAATTGAAATTGTCCATCAAATGCAATTCTTTCTTTTACGTTTTATTCTATGAAAAAAATCAGGATGTGAGTTCTGTGGTTGTTGTAACGACGCAGATTTGGTCGTAATCACAATAAGGTCGTGGTTTGGTGTTTTTCACCTATGTTGACAAGGGCGCAAAACAGTTTCATTGTTCAAATCGCATAAAAGTATTTGGAAACGTAAACCTTAATGTTTTTCTTCATACCATCTTGTCAAAGTGGCCAGGCTTTACTTTTCGCAAAAATGTTTCAAGGAATCCTCTTGCAAATGGTGGTAATAGATTAAGTTTTAATTAAGCTCGTTTGGATGAAAAGCTAAAAGCAAATTTCAACCGCAGTCAAGCGTTGTTATTTTCGGTAAGCACATTCTAGTACAGAACGAGTCGGATGAACGGTTTTAATTAAAGCGCAGTTTGATTCTTCACCCCATAATTGCGGTTTGTTCAAGCTTAGTGTTTTGACTAGGCATGATAATATGCACTAAGCAGACTCCTGCTGAGTGCTGATTGTCCAAACCTCCAAGCGAAAGGAAGTGAAATCCAGTCCAAACCAAAATTGTAACATACCGACAAGTCTTTCCTCCATTCTCAAGCACATTGCGCAAAACGGGTTTAAAAAATGACCAGCCCAATCAAGCTGGTACGATGGAAGCAGTGTTATAGCAACAAACAAAAGTACAGAAGGCTATCCTGTTAGTTAAATTAGCCTTCACAAAATAAACAGCACAACTTACCGTTACCAGTACCAGGTCACCACACAAAGCCAGCATTTTTCAACATTTATTTTTTTTATAGTATATCGTGGCTCCCACAGATTTTGTATGGATCGCGGGGGCTAGTACCAGCCAAAGAACATCACTTAAATATTGTTATATACTCTTCCTTGGTTGGATAACCTATTGACCACTGCCCAGCGTATACGTAATCCTATGGTCCGTACCTGTTTGTCTGGCAACAATCACCCTTTACCACTAAATATTTAAAATAATTACGTGTAACTACTGTAATATACAACCTGAAAGGTAGCATTTTAAAATATAGTCAGCTGCAAGCTTTACTAAATCCACTCGTATTACAAAACTTGTCTTAACAGTATCAATGGAGCATTTTTGCTTTGAAAGTTATCATTTCGTGCGTTTCAAACAAAACTTGAGTAGATTATATTATATACATTTTACAAACCTAGACTAAATACGGCGCGGTACCAACCACTTTCAGAAAAATCTTCAACAATTGAACAGGATATAAACATTTTACACGGTTTGTATTAAACAGTATCTTCAATCTTTGTTGTTATATAATTATCGGCGTATCCTCGTTATGGTCCGAACAAAAAAAAAAAACACACGGAGGTATACCGGTACGGTATCCTACGGTACAGTAAGTAAAATTAAACAGAAAAAAAAACAAGACATAAAGTGGCACTCTGAGGTTAACTTCATTTTTGACACTTCTACACGAACTTTCGCAAGCGTAAGCTTGCTTCTTCAGGTGTACTAAGAAATGAATCATCATTAACTTGATACCGAAAGTGTTAGGCCTAGCATGCAAACAAGTTTGCAAACAAAAGCACAGTAGCCACTTGATTAAATAACCATTGCAACAATATTGTCGCTGCATAAAAAACGGCCCTTCTACTATATGTGTCTTCAAGTTTAAAAGTTTTACCCAAAGTTTATCAACTGATTATGCAGTATTGTAAGGACTTGTCTATAAACTGTGTACCACACAGCACACACTGCACTGATCAAGTTATCAAAACTTATCATACCTGACGACAAGTCGTCATTGCAAAATGAACAAGTCATTGTTACATAATAATCGACACTAATTGACATTGTCCAATCGAAAACAAATGTTGCACACTGACATTGTTTCTTACCCAATTGCTGCATGCGCCCAAAACGTTTTGTGGGACAAAGGCTGACATGTTATGCGCCGGAACTTTAAGTTAGAAGCAGAAGTGCAGGCAATACGTAGTACCGCCTGAATTGTATGTGTATGAGATTTTGCGGCTCTTGTAGTCAAACATCTGATTGGCATTGCAGACAAAATGGAGCTTCCTTAATACATGTACGTAGTTGCGTAAATTGGACACAGTCACGGAGGACTTTAAATGGTCTCTTTTTTTGTTTTTTATTGGACAGAGCTTTACAGCTATTTATTTGAATAAGTTAAACTTAGATAAATCATGAAAAAGAGCAATGAATTAATGACACGAGCACCCTATAATGGCAACGAAATATTTCGAACTACAACACAATAACTTTACGGAGACATAAAAAAATCGTGTTTGGCTAAAACTTCAAGTTTTACTCGCACACAATAATTGTATCAGTGGTAGAAATACTGAAACCAAAGACTGACAGACAAGATGTAACGATAATGCTGGCGGAAAAAGTCTTAAACTTTATCACAATCTACATTTTTTCAGTCGGCGTTTTTGTCAAGTGATTCATTACTTGGTAAAGCGTTCATTGATTTATTGAACGGTGGAATTTCCGATGTGGCAGTAATTTTGTGAAAGCAATGTTTTAAAAATAACGTTACACAATCTTCGGTGAGCAATATACGACTAACTTTCTTCTTTGAAGTAGAGATGCAAGCAAAGATATATCGTTGTAAGGAGAATTGCGGCGACATTTGATAGGAAAATGGTAGCTTCGCTTACTCTAACTACCAGTCAGAAATAACTGTTCAGACCAAAATTAAAAACATGTTTTACTGGAAGTGCAGTTTTTTGACCTTCAATTGTTATTTTTATTGCTTCTTCTTCGCCCTCAAGGCCGCCAAGAAATTTGATGCTATCTTTCCGCGTTTTTTTTTCCCACGTGGTCGATTATAGTGGTCAGGAAGGGAACCGTATTGTGTCGTCACAATGCGATTATTGTTACTTCGTAGGTCGTAGTAATCGTCGCTGAATGCGAATAAGTCATCTTCCGATTTCCAGGTGTCAGTCAAGCCGTTCAACGCGATTGTCGCATTTTCGGAAAGAAGGTCGAATCCCGTCCTGTCTATGACATCATAATCCAGAACGACGTTGTCGTAAAGTTCGTCGAAAGTTTTCGCCTCGTTTGAAGTTTCGGGAAAATTTTCCCAAGATATTTTCGCAAATTTGCTCGGCTTCGAAACATCGTCTGCTTCCTGATTGTTGACGTCATCAAATACGTTGTTGAAAGTCTGTAAAAACGCTCTCATGTCTCTCTCTTCGTCGCTCTGCGATCTGCGACGAAATGCGACCAAAATGTCATGTTTGAGGTAACGTCACTACTAACCTTAAAACTGATTTTCGATCTCGCTAATAGCAATTTAATGTCCTTTTCCTAAGATTGACTTACAGCGTCGTATCGGACACGATCTTTCTAGTGACGTAGCCTAATATCCTTTCATGTGTGTTGTTAGAGTAGTTAGCCGATATGTCAGTAAACAACATGCTCATAAACATGCTTTTGTTGAGGATCAACCGAAACTGTCATTAAACTTTTTAGATATCATATTTTAACGAAATGCGCGGAAACTAGACCGTCGTTACCTCATTCAGTGATTACTGATTACCATGAATAACGTTTATTTTTATTCGTGCGTCGGTTGAACCAAGATACTTGAACGATTAAACAAAACCCGCTGTACAGTTCTCATTGTGACTTAATATTGTATCGTGAAGATGATGCAAAAGGGCAATGGGCATTTTCTCTTATCAAAAATAAAGCGATGTCATCAACAAATTTACTTGAGCGCACAAATTATCTCTTCAATCTCAAAGCATAAGTGATGGAGATTTGTCAGTTGATACATAAACTGCGGGCTGGGTGCTGAATTTTGAGTAAAAAATTGGTTGTTTTTGCAGGTTGCTGTGGTGGGTAATACGTGGTAATGCCAAAGAGTTGAATAGTTGCGCGAAAACAAATTTCTATCGCGAGACGTGTATCGTTAGCGCTGCATAGTGGACGAAAACTGAATTTAAACGAACTATAGATAAATTTATTTCATGAAACACCGAAAATGATAGTTATGACAAATCAAAGGCAAATATTGAAAGTTCACAGTGAGGTCATGCAAGGCACCGTTCCATTTACCCTGTTGGACAGATAGGCACATCATCAAAGAAATATTGAACGGGTTAAGTGGGCAAACATCACAGCAGTACGCGACATGCAGACTTGTTAAAATACTGGTGAGAAATCATTACGAAAAGGTAGGTTATTATAAACAATAACAGAAAACGAATACAGTAGGTTCACCTTAGATACAATTCGAGAATGTTATACGTTAATGACGTCATAATCATCTTTGTCGACGTCACCATGCTTTTCGGTCAATGACGGCGCATGCGGATCCTACCTAAGGAACTTCTTAGGGTGGTGCGGTGGGGTCGGTTGAAGTGGTTTGTTGTAGCCGTTAGGTGAGTTCGAACCAGCTCGAAGCGGTTCAAGCCGGTTTGGACCGGTCAGGGCTGGTTCGAGCGAGCTCAGGTTGGGGACGCTGACAAACTGTGAGGAAAATCTAGGTGGCGCTGTTGCAGCGGTCCCCTTTTTTTTCTGAAAATGAAACGTTGACAAATTTCTCCGTGAACTGTTCAAGTTATTCAAAGCAGCGAATTATTAAAAAGGCAACTGACCTTGTTTCTCGGGTTGAGTACTCCTACATTGGGCGCAGTGTTGAAAACTTTATTGAAATTCGTCTCACGATTGACTAATTCCATTTGGAAGAACTTCTTGTCATCCTGGAAAGCAAATTTAACTTTTTTGGAACAGTAATGACAAATGTAGTTTGGTGTATGCTTGTACGGTCATAGCAGTTCACATAGCATGCTTCAGCAAGACATAAATAACCAAGTATTGTGACGTAATAATGAAATTTTCATATCACAGCTCTTGCTATGATGGCGTGACGACGATAGTTACAAGTCACAGCTCACCAAAAGCTTCTGCATGTGAGCTTCCCTCTCCCGAACCATGTCTTTGAGCTGGTCGATGACATTCAAGTCCTCCGGTCGACTTTCCCTCCTTTCAAATCTCTCATCTGCTTCTTGCAAGCTGCAAAGGTACTTGGAAATAATTCCCTTTCAATTATATCAAGTGCTTGAAGCTTATCTTATGCGGTGGACGGCGGTGCTGTAAGTCATTTCTTGGGAACAAAGACAGCTTGTAAACAAACTTAGAAATCGTGTATGTGTGCTTGTTCAAAGCGAAATTATCGAGTGTTTACCAAAACCACAAATCCGTTTCCGCGATGTTTCATTATAAATTTGTACCTGTAGTCAATTTTAAGGATAATTCAATAATTACATGGTAGGAGCGAAAAACTCGCAAACAACCTCCAACGCTTTCACAAAAAGAACCTACAGGAGCTCCATTTTGTCCAAGAGGACCCAGAATGTATACGGCAACAAGTTTACACATGAAAATAGAGAAAAATGCACTCAGAATAACTTCTCGTATTTGGGATATGAATGAAGGTTCGAACTATGGTCGGCCGAATTTTCACGAAACCCTTACGAATATTCATAAAGTCCTGTACACTGCAAACACAATTCAGTAAACTAGGGTGGAACTTACGCGATGTTCAAGGCCGATATCTTGTCGGTGAGAGCGTCCGTCGCCCGGTTAAATTCGTGGACCATTGCCTGCTTCTGACGGATGCTTTCCGCCTCGTATCTGTCTTGCTCCGCTTGGAATTTCCGCATCAATTCATCTTCCCTGTGCCGCAGTTCGAGATTTGCTTCGCTCCTGATCCGCAGAATTTCCTGACCTGAAAACACTCGCGTTTTTGACGATACAATACATCTATTGTAACATGACTATGAAAAATGGCGGATTAAAATACGAACGGGGATAATTAGAAGTTTTCGAGAAGACAAACTTAGCCAACAAGCCCGAACGATATTTCCTAAACATTCTCTTATAACGAGGAGCAACAAGACGATAACCAAACGGGCAAAAATGAAGTTTACAAATTATACATCCCATTACAAATGAATTTAGCGCGCGACTCAGCTGCATAACGAAATGCTGCCGTGTTAAAGCAGCCACAAGCGGTTACCGTGAAAGGTTTCAACTAAACTGGAATTTTTGCGGTTCAACCATAAATATACAGTACATTTTACCCCGAGCATAAAACTTAACTGAGTTTAGGCGATGAGCTTGTGAAGTTTTTAAAGATACCGGAATAGTATGCTAATGACCTTCACTATCACGTTTCTCATAGAATCTCGCAGGCAAATACATGATCCCAAAAAACGAATTCGTATTTTGCTTACTTACGAAATAATTAGACAATATTTGTTAATAGAGAAGCGAAATAAGTTACCTTTCTGTTCCAATTCTTTATTCAACGTTGACATCATTTCGTTTTGTTGCGTCACTTTGTCGCGTAATTTGCTGCCCTCTACCGACGACATTCGCAGGTCAGTTTCTAAGTCTTCCATCTGAAAATTAAAGTCGGAACTGCATCACATCACCAAAACAGATGAGTGTGAAGGGCATCGTAAAATCGGATGAACGGAAGGGTCTCGCAATATTATGCCTTGGTCGCTTCTCTACCTTCTGGTTTAGTTTCTCTTCGCTTCTATGCTTTGATTCCAGAGTTTGGCTCAGTTCCAACTTAAGCGTCTGTAAGTGAGTCTCGTATTGCCTGGTGACGTCATCCAACGTCGAGGCGTGTTGGTGGGACAACTCGCTCTTTAATTCGTCTGAGAAAGCGTAAGTAGTGTTACGTCATTCGCGATATGTTTATCGTCAGCAGCGGTGTGGTGTGTACCGCATACGGGACTTTACGTTCATCAAATGGTTGCTTTGAATTTGTGAAGGGCGTCAGTAGATTAGAGTCATAAAATTACTTGCGGTCTTACGCTGTAGCACGCGTTATCAAGCCTAATTATATACTTGGAATTTTTTCTTGGTGGTTTCATATGTCTACTGTCAACATACACACTTACCCATGTCTTGTTGGAATTCGCTCTCTCTCGTTTCAAATTCCTCCAATTTCTCTCTTTTCATTTTCTCCCTCACAGACTCGATTGCAATCTGTTGCGCTCTCAACTGGGAGTGCATCTCCTCCCTAAAATACAAGGAAGAAAAGTCATCTATCAAGAGTCGTGGACGAGTCAGCCAGATGATCAACAATGATTGGCAAGATGCGAAGCTCTGGCATTCAAAGTCGTTAAATTTTATAAATGGTGACGGACTTATTTAACACGAGGTGATTTTATAACACCCCTGCCAAGGCCGGCAGCTGCCGTTCGACAAATCCTTGCGTCAGAGTCAGGGAAACACCCGAGCATAAAGATGAAGCTTAACCAAGTCAAGCAAATGACGTCACAGCAGCAACCAAAAAACGGCGCAGTCAGAAGAAAAATTTTGCTGATAGCTCAACACAAAAAACACGCTGGTACGCAGTCGTGTGCACACAAAATGAAGTTAATTGATGACAATGCTGAATGATGACGTCACCTGTGTTGAGAGAGAAGCCGACTTTCCTGGCTCTTCATTTCGTCATCCTTCCTCTGTTCCAGTGCCAATAGCGCCATCTTGTGAGACTCGACCAAGTGATCGATCTGTGGCAAAGGAATAAAAAATAGATACAATACACCGTAAGATAGAAAAGCAGTGTCGTAATGCGTACGTCATAATTAATCTAAGGCAGCTTATAGCGAACTAGAAAAAACCTTAGTAAAAAATGACGAACTTATACGTCATAATTACCATAGCGCATAAAGACCTAATAAAAGTAACAAAGGTGATAGTGACTGACGTAAGTTCTTGAAAAGCAGCCAACCGATTCATGCGTAGGTTACCATGGCGACACTTACCTTATCCGAGTAATCAGCGGCAGCTTGTTGTGCTTCGTTGCGTAGTTTCCGTTCTGCTTGCGTCATATCCGTTTTACTGACTTCCATCTGACGTTCGAATTCTCGCCGCTCGGCTTCGAAAGATTGCCTCATTTCTGACATCTAGCGACAGGAAAACACAAACAAAATTAAAAACGGCATAAAAAGCAGACAAGCAAAATTTCAACAACTTTTTACCCAAAATGTAATCGTTTCAAGCACAAAAACATTTAGACACTGAAAAATAACCAATCCTGTTGTGACGTTTGAACATAAATGAAATGAACGGTGCAGTTCGTACAAAAGTCTTCTGAACCTACCTGGTTGGTTAGTTGCCTGATCTGGTCCTCCCAGCCCGCTTTGCTGGCCTCAAGTTCACGGTCTTTGACACGTTCAAGGTCACTCAATGCTCTCTGTCGCTCTTCCAAGTAATGTGCCGATAAACGACTTTGAAGTTCTTCGAGCTTAAGTCTATGTTGAGCATGTAATATGCATTTAAAAGCATCAAATGAGCACTGGTGGTATCAAAGTGCTCCGGCTCAGTAATACACCGTGATATCGCCAAAGTTATTTTTTCTATTAGATCGGTAACTTAATGTTAATGGCAAGCTAGTTGCATGAATAGGTTCCCGTGTATTGATATATAATGCACCAGGTAGTTCTCATTGGTACGCTTCATGGGCTACATCTGCTGGTGTCAAAGCGCTGATTGTGATCGGTCTATTACGACTGAGAAATTTTAATCCTTCACCTCATGCGTTCTTCCCATCTCTCATCCATTTCACGTTTATTTTTCTCCAGCGCCTCCTGGTGTTCGTGGTCGAGCTTTGAAAGTTGTTCGTTGTGGATTTCAGCTTGACCTTTGAACTCGGTTCTATGAAATCAAAGGTCATCGGGTTTAAAGCTACGTCAAAGCGACAAGCGAAGTGTTGATGAAATTGCCAAGTAGAAAAATCTACCTCGTTTTTCTGCTTTATGTTAAATAATTAAACAGTAATTGAGCATAAGTTAATTCATAATACAGTGGTGCTTTATCAGCTGAAGGAGTTTGGGTTGCGTATAATGTAAACTGTAAATGAAAAATTATATTACGATGTCGTTTTGGTATCACTATCTTTATACTTGGAGTGAGAAAAGTCTTTCCACGACTTAAACCTGGCCATGATTCCCCATCATTCGAGCCCCGGTTACCAAGCTAGACTTTGTGCAAGTTTTGCTTCATCACAGCACAACTTTCACAAGTCTACTTCACTACCAAGTACCACCCAATCCAGGAACAGATAGGAATCGCAAGATCAAAAGAAAATCCCATCTCGTGTCAACCATGACATAACACCAGGCGAAGCGGAACCATTGACACGCGCAGGGCATTGTTAGCAAACAATTGGCGCATTGTTCTCACCGTAATTCGAGAATGGTCGTTTCCTTCGAATTATTTCGCGCTTCACTGGATTTGACTTCGTTTTCAAGTTCATCGATGCGTGACTTGAGGCTGGTTATGTGGGAACTGGCGTCACCCAAACCGCTTTCATGCGCTTCTATCAGACTCCTCAATCGAGTGATCTAAATACACGTAACAATGAGAGTTGTAGGTAGAAATCGTACAATTATAGGATATATCATGAAAATTAGAGTTCATATAAAGTATTTGAAAGATGTTTTAATAAATTATTGTGTGTTATTAAATAATTATTAAAATATTTAAGCAACACTGACGCAGTACAAAGCGTGTATGATTTTTTACTTTTGAACGTCATATAAAACACAACGTAGGAAGGCGAACGTATTAATTTTCAAAGTGCAAAAGACATGGTAAACAAACTCTAAAATTCAAGAAGTGCTTCATCTTCACCGAAAAAACGTATGAAAATATGCCCAAGTGTTTATACAATGGCGCCTGAGATAGACAGCGTGCCTTTTTACCTCATTTTGTGATTGTTGTAGGTTTCGCTGAAGAATTTCCTTCTCTGCTTCCACTTTGGCGACAGCAGCCGCTTTGTCGTTCTCAAATTGAGCAGCTTCACGTAAAACTCGTTCTTGCATCTCTTGAAGCAACTTGTCCATTGCTTCTTGGGCCTGTGGTTTTTTTTAAATAAACATGACAGGTTTTAAAATTAATTTTGTGTTAACTTTAGACACAATTTGGTTACTGTTAATTTTTAACCTTTTGGTTGGTTATTATTACTGAAGTTACGGTTATTATTACGTTTTTGGTTTACAAATTTATTCCTTTTACAAGCTTTTTTGATTAGAGAAAGATTGCACTTAAAACTTGGCAATAAAAATGCACGTGTTGAAGGTTTGGTTAGTTGTGCTTTTCTTACAACCTTAAAGAAAACACTTTCCACGGCTTAGTGCACAACTTCAAAGGTTAGTTGTAGGGACTTAAAAGGGTCTTGGGCCACAATTATCTTACAGTGATCTTAAAACAACCAAACCGCTTTTAAAGTCTTAAACATGTTTGTAGAAGCGTGTGGTTGAAAGAAAATACAGGTTCATTTACAAATTCCTTGGCACTGATGTAAGGGCAGCGCCGCGGGGCAATGTAACACCACAAAAATCGCAGCAGCAATATTGGCTAATGCCCCTGGGATCAGATGTCTGACAATGCCATCGTTGTGTCATACATCACCAGTTATGACGCCTAATAACATGTAACGCAACGTTTGTGCTTACACGATTCCTGCTAAAATCCTGTTTTACCGGCGCTAGCTTTATTCTTGACATAATATTTTTACAGTATCTTACATTTTAAAAACGACTGACTACTACGTAAAAGCGTCACCTCCGATTTCATTAACGTCACTTCCGCTTCGCGTGACTTTGACATTGAGTTTGCCTCCTTTTCAAATTGTTGTTTCAGGTTTTCTAATTCTTCCTCGTGGGATATTTTCATTTCTTCAAGGTCGCGCTTAAATTGCTTCTGGAGAGCCGATTTTTCTTTGTTTAAAGTTTCAATTCTCTACAGCACATACACAGATTGATAGAGAAATAAAGGCTTAGAAAGTACGGTTATCAACTTTACATATTGGTACGATTCATTTCGCCGGTATTAATCATGTCCAATTTATTTGAAAAGTTGCATGCAACATGGAGGGCTAATATTTCTTCTTTATCAAATTGTAGTAATTTCTATAAAAATCCTAAAGTGTTGGTTTTTCATTCTATGCATCAAAAAAAAGAAACTTGGAATGCAACATAGCGGAAGTGGACAAAATATCATATCGTAGTTGTTTAACCTTTGACATGGTTTGAAGTTGCTGCAGAAGCTGACCATTTTCATCAGACTGAGAGTTTTGAAGAGCTGATTTCTCGGCTTCTAATTCTTGGTATTTTCTTCTTATTTCTTTCATCTGAGCTTCAAGATCGTGGATGCTCTCCTCTTGCGTAAGTTTAATTGCCTCCAATGTGCCGATGATACCTGAAGATCAAAAACGTTTAAAGTCTCACAGCCATTATTATCACTCGTCAATTGAAAGTGTGTTTCCACGCAACTACACCTTAAGCTTGTGAAGAATTTTTAAATATATGATACAGAGACATACAATATACTTTAAATTAATGAGACCTTCAAGCTACAGCTTAGATTTTTCAAATTCAAGCAAAAAGGTAATAAAACGGTGACATTAAAGAAAACGGACAGAATGACATAAAAAATGGCCTCTTACATTAATTGTGTCACACAGTATGTCACAAAGGATACGTTCTTTTCAACACATGTTAGGGTAATAAGGTTGTGCCCAAAAGCACCCATTTCAGGTCGAACATCTCAGAAAAGTCAATACCAGTAGTTAGTTCAGAAATCACCTTTAAGCAGCAGAAAATACTTACTTGATTTTCTTAGGATATCTGCAGCTTGAGACTCAGCCCTTGACTTTGATGCGCCCAGTTCGTCTTCAAGATATTTTACACGATCAACTGATGCGTTATAATCCTGGTGGAGCTTACTTAATTGATCTCGCAAGTCCTGTGTAATTAACGAAGAAATACTGATCATGCTTTTAACACCTTTTTTATCGTTGAATAACAAGCGTATATTAAAGGAAGGTGACATACCTTAAACAAACGGAAAATTTGTATTTAAACATAACAAGTGTAGGAAGGGCATTTGCAAGTGGAAGATTGCAACAGAAATAGCAAATTTCGCAAAAATATCACTTTCCACCAACCTTAACATGGTCTGTAGTGCTTGTTGCTTCGGATTTTGATTGTTTGAGTTGCTGCTGTAAATGTGTCACCTCCTCGTGCTGAATGTCAAGTTCATTGGATAATTCCCTTATTTTCTTTTGAAGGTTCATTTCTACTTTTGAAAATTCCTCTTTTAAAACATTCTCACGCTGTTGCCACTTCACCGCAACCTCATCATCCGAGAGTGATGATGATCTCAAAACTGCAAGTTCATGCTCGTAAAATGATTTTGCTTTTTCCATCTTTGCCTCCGAGTCGTCAATAGTTTTCTTTATCTCTTCCTTTAAATTGGAGATTTCTCTTTCAAAGGTCTGTGCTTGAATCGTATGTGAATTTATTAATTCTTCTTTTTCAATCATCCAATTCTTCTTCTGCTCATCAAGTTGCACTCTCAAAGCTTCCATCTGTCGTTTGTAATCCATCGTGACTGAGTCCATATTTTTTGCTTTTTCTCGTTCCAGGTTGGATACGATTGATTCAAAATCATTTATTCTTTGCAGAAACGCAGCTTTTGTTTCTTCTAGTTCCCTCGTCATGAACTTGATCTTGTCTTCGTGTTCTCGTTCTCTGTTGACCTCTCTCTCAGCAGAGATTCGTTTGTGTGTGTCAATTTCAACCAGTGCTTGCTTCTTTTCACGTTCAAACGCACCCACACAATCTTCTAGGTTCTTAATCCTCCTGTTTTAAATAGAACAAGTTCATAGATATAATATATGGAGAGAGCTGACAGCAATTAATTAAATAATATATCTCTGAGATAATAAACCAATCTTATACCGCCTCAGGTCAAGTTCATCTCCAATTTTTAATCGATATTGCTGGATCTTTGCGGCGGTTTCTGTCAACATCTGTTGCATTTCTTCTTCATGCGCATCTTTCAAGGCACTCATAGCAGCCTCATGCTCGTCATTCTTGGTGTTCAAAGCGTAGATTACCTAGATAGAGAATCAACATATGTATTTTTATAGTCATCTTATTCAAACGTTTGTCAAGCTCTTGGTTTAATTAGTATCTAAGGAGGTGACAGGCTGACAGCATGTTTAGCAGAAGTATAGAGCAGTAACTTCACAATTAAGTGAACCAGATATATCATCATCAAAGTGTTAAGGCATGTGAAATCTTTTTTCACTTTAAGTATTAGTACAGTGATACAATACCATGTTGAGTCAGTAGCAATATAGTCAACCACTTCATATAAAAACTGGATAAGTATGATACAGTTATTTTTTGAGTACGTTCATGCAATACTTCGCGTTATTGAACGTTGTTTTTAAGTAATGAACACTTAATACTAATAAACATACATAAAAAAATTATAAAACAACGAAGTCAGCTCTATTTGGAAAGTTCACTGAATTACTTCTTGGTCCGTTTACCTTTGTGAGTTGCGCAATCTTCTTTGACATCTTAAGATGCATTTCCTGCACATCAGCTCCAGATCCATCGCTGCTACCAGGAAGTCCGTATGACGGGAAGTGCTTCTGATTGTGGTATTGCCAGGACATTCCCCCGGTTGCCATCACAAACCAATTCCCATTTAGCAGTGATTATAATATGTGTATATCCGGTGCTTTAATCCAAGATATTTCATTTGCTGAAGTATTGAAATCCAATAACTTTTCTCAAATGCATTTGAAAGACTCCATCAATAGATTTATCTAAACATTTTGAAGCCACGCTATGTTTACTTTAACAACACAGAATAAGATCCTAAGTTAGTTTAGTCTAACAAAAATGCAACAGTTTTATGAGTTCCGTTTACAAGCTCTTTTTGTCTGTTAAAGTATGATGTATAGTGAACTATTACCATTGTGAGTTCAATAGTGGTAAATTATTTTCCTGACAATATTCGATTGTCTTCTAGTTTTCATTCTGAAATTTGGCATCTTATAACATGCATATATGCCATTAGTGCATTTTTTCGCTACATTTACATGAAGCAATGATAAGGGCCTTCATGCTACAGTGAATAACTGAATATATTGAGAAGGGCAAAAGTAACGGTCCAAAATTCTTACTTAGAATTAAGGAATATACCAGAAGGCAGTTGCAATAATAAAATAGCTATACCAGTACCAAGTCTGCAGATCTGTGTCTTATATTGTGTGCTGATTTTTACTCATTGGTTTGTTGATTTGCTAACTGTTTTACACCAAGAAGGTATGTGCGTGCCATGTAGGTTATTCCTCACTCCTGTACTCTGCAGTCTGGCCTGATGACTAGTGTGACAGTCAGTAGTAAAAGGATTTCAGAATGAGATACGGATATTCCCAATACCTGTATATCAGAAAGTTTGTATGATGCTGCCATTGCTGCTCCAATTTTCTGGCGCGGAATTGCCATTTTACCCTATATTCATAATTCTTTCTGTCCTTCCTTACCTGGTCTAGTACACAAGTGCACAACCAGATAACGTCACAATTGAGTAGCTGTGGTCTAGTATACAAAGGCATCCTGTGGTTGTGCACTTGAATACTAGACCTTTCTTACATGCTAAAGTATGTCTACCTGCAAGCCTATTTTCCATACATGTTGCCCCAATGTAAACAAAATTTTAGGTCTAGCATTACAATTACAAGACTGTATTACTTAAGCAATAAAAAATCAACGCCAGGCCTTGTCTGCAACTCAACCAGTTCAATCACTTCACTTGGCAAAGCACTTACAAGACTGAAAACGCAAAACACTTGTAACTACTTAAGCGTGACGAATTTTATTTGAAGCTGATCAGATAAATAAAGTTGGTTGTCACGACAACAGGTGCAATTTTTATTTATGGTTGAAGGATTATGGATAAATAAGTAAAATCCACTGTAAACACTAAACAGTGATTAAACTGATTTTTTTCCAAAATTATTTTTAAATTATTTCAAAAGATGTTTTAAATAAATATCAAAACATTTCAAGAGAAAGTACAATTAGTCTCAAAAATTACAAAAATAAACTTTTGATCACATAGAAATGTTATAAAGTTGCAGAACACTGAAGTTCCGACTCACTTTGTTTAATTTTATTCATTGTGTTTTTTTAGATTCGGCTAAATCTACTTAAATATACTGAATAAAATATAGTTTATTTGTTGTTACCTACAGTGCACACTTGCATATCCCAGTATAGGTACCTTTACTTTGTATTGATTTCCTTTAGAGTTTAGACGTTTTAATGAATAGTGACCATAGATATTATATAAACACATAAATGTTTATACAATGTCTATAATAATGTACAGATAGGCTACTAAAAATCTTAAACCTCCAATAATTCGCCGTAGAAGGTTACTCATTAAAGTCAATGCGATTTCCAAAAATAACCCTCCTCTAATCAGTTGCTTTGATCATGATAAATCATCAGCATCGGAAAGACTTTAGCTTCTTTTTAATTATTCATTGAATTGATGTCTGTTAGATTACATAAAATTGTTACTGTGGCTTATCATTCAGAATACTATGCATTCAAAAATGAAAAAAATCCTATTTAATATGATATGCTGATCCCATTGCGCTATTAGCTACTTAATTTGTGTAAAGTTGTTAATGCTTTTTGGCTCGAGAGATAGCATTTAACTTAGGTTTACTCAGATATGACTTTATCTACTAAACTGTTTTATTTTTTATTTCCATTGAGCTGTGAAACTAAACACTCGTTAAAGAAACTCGTACGTGTAAGTTATGCCTAATCGTGTATGTCGATCAATGAAAACAGTTGACTATATGTTTATGCAATGCAAAATGAAGTAGTCGTTGACATAGTCAGCCCAGCCCAGCAATGCAAATTTTATTTTCATAACTCAACGTTGATGCATTATCCAATAACGGTCTCTCTGTCAGTTATATCGAATGTGTTGGAAAATATTTCATCTTCACTCTGAGTAGTTCTCTCTGAACACATAATACTTGTGCTCCGATGTCCTGCAATACATGATTATTAAGTCAAAAATATAAAATGTCTATTTATTAACCTGCGGTAATAAACTTATCTCATTCAATGTCAAGCCAAACGCACAAACATCTCCCTTCGGGATGGCTTCAAAATAATGTTAAGCATTGATCTAGGTTTAACATATTTTCTCACTCTGACATCGGGCAAATTCTTGAGTTGGTATTCATTTTATTGATTGCCTTCATATCAACTTCACACAAATTGAAATCAAATATCTGAAAGCAATAATCCTTGGTTTTACTTCTGTGATTATAGTACCGACATAAAAAAGGATTTGGATTAGTTATATAACGAATACTAATAACAACTGTTGTTAGATTTCAATGGTTGCATTAATAAATCTTTATTATTAACAAAGACAAATAAATAAAATTCGTAGACAAAAAGGATTTGGAACGAACCAAAAAAAGTAACAAAGTAACAAAAGCTTAAGTAACAAAACATAAAAAATCTTTTTGTATCCTACTTGGAAATTTTGACGAATTCTTTCCGGGGTGACACTTTTAGGAATTGCAATAATGTTTCTTTGAACGAGGTATCTCAGCGCTACTTGGGCGGCGGTTTTGTTACTCTTGGCTGCAATCTCGAGCAATTTGGGATCTTTTAATAAAACCGGATCATCAGCTTTCATACCCCTTTAAAAATAAGACCAACTTGGTTTTACGAAAGAGTGGAGCCCACTTTCTTCTAAAAATATGCCATAATGGATGCAAAGAAGAGTAGACTTATAGGTCTAGGTTCAATAAAATAACTAAAGTAGGTTCAATACTAACTTGCATAGGCCAAAGTCCATAACCTAACAATCAACCGATAATTTATTTACAAAAAAATTATCGTTTCAACAAAATGAGTTACCAAGGTCTGTCTCCGCATCCAAGAGGACAATATCCCGTCACCGCGATGCATTTTTCTTGACAATAGTTAACCAGAGATTCACCAGTGAGGGAAGGATGAATCTCGAACTGGTTAACGGCTGGTATGACCGAACATTCCTTTAAGATTCGGTTGATTTGAAACTGGTTAAAGTTAGAAACACCGATGCTTCTGACCAAACCCTCCTTCTGCAAATCTTCCATTGCCTTTAAGGAAACTCAATTAAAGTTAATTAAAAAGAAATTTAGTTCTCAAAATGTTTCCATAATTAAATTTGTCTGATAAAAAGCAAGGAATACCTTCCACGTGTCGACGTAATCCGTGTCGTCAAAGAGAACCTTTCCATTTTCATCTTTAGGAAATGCTTCTGTTCCTCTCTGTCAAATAACAATAACACTTAACTGAGAGCAGAAGTTGATGGACAATCTTTGACTGGTTTAAATATTGCGCAAAAGATAACCAGTAGGTGTATACCAAATTTCAACGTTCCTTATAAAATTTTACCTTTTGAAATCCCATGGGCCAGTGTATCAAATATAGATCAAGGTACTCAAGCTGCAGACTCTCGAGTGTCTTCATCAAAGCAGGCCTCACATCTTCAGGTTTGTGGGAATTGCACCAGAGCTGACAATAATAAAGAAGATATTTTTGTGTGTTGTATTGTCCGAAACGCTTTTGCAATTACGCTAGGGCAGACGGGAACCAGCGAAAAGGCCATACCGGAAATCACCATGACACAAAAAACAGCTGGTTGAAAATGGAAACTCCATTTTTGACAATTTTATAGTTTTTATATGATTTTGAGAATTTGGGCGGCATCAGTGGTCCATGGCATAAAACGGAAGAACTTGTCAATTTTAGACAGTACTGCCATTACGGAACGCGGATTAATCATGCATGAACATTAAGGTACAATAAAGAAACCCACTATAGAATCATAGATACGCTTGTGGTTAAGACTGATTCCAGTGAAACGATATTGACAAAATCAATGGAAGGTGTCCAATAAAAACGAGCTACGTCATAACGAGTGAAGGCAGCTTAGCCCAGAAAAGGACCGTTGACACCTTGTAAAGTCAGTGGTTCAAATTAAACAAAATCAGCAATAGCTTATCGTATACAAATGCGCACAACTGTTATTCATCTAGATAGAGCATTACTGATCAAGAAAAACGTTCTATCAGTCAAATTTGCTGCAACTACCTTATCAGTAACAAATATGTCTTCGCGTTTTACAGTTTTGTCGTTTATCTTGTTCTTAATTCCAGCGCCGACCTCCTCTTCATTGAGATAACGATACGCGCAGTCAAGGTGTTGGTATCCACATTCCAGTGCATATTCTACCGCTTTCTGAACCTTCTTCTTATCTGACTGCCAAATCAAATAGGAAGTTTTAATAAACCCCTTTGGCCTATTAGATATCGTTGTATACCAAGCAATGCATGATGCTACAAGCTTATATCTGACCACTGGTATAAGCTCTATGACCGTGCTCAAACAAATGTTTGTTTACTTTCTTATACGAACCTTCCATGTACCCAAACCAAGAATAGGCATGTCGTATCCTGTGTTTAACTTCACACTTTGCATTTTTCTGAGTTTACAAAAGCACTGTGAAAGCCTAAGCCTCCTGCTACTTTTATGCAGTTAAAAACCTAACTTTTTTATAAAAAACAACTGTCAGTATTTAGATATGTTACAGGCGTATAACCGCAATAAGTGACAAAGTTTATTTCGTTCAGCAAAAATTCAACAAATGCACTAAATTTCAGACTTTTTCACTGAGTTTCTGCAACCATGTGTCTGGCAAATTATAGTTCCTGCGCATCCTGTTATACAGCTATACACGGAAATTTGTGGTCGCTGAAACGATCATTTTTTTCTACGAATGCTGTGAATGAATGCAGCTGTAAAATCAACATGAATTGTAATGCCCTGTCTAATGTAGTTTGTAAAGCATGAGCATGAGCATGAGCATGTGTACATGACAGGCTTGTCCATGGGACATTTTTTTCTGTCCCATCCCATCCCATCCCATAGCAATTCATGCCTGTCCCATCCCATCCCATCCCATGCCATCCCATCAAAATACAATTCAATAAATGTTATTAAATTTATGGAAATTTAAGTCTAATGTCTATTAGAATTGACTACATGTACAAAGAGAGATACAAAACGACAAAATTTATTGACTTTGTTAACTTTAAAGTTCAGAAAAGTTGTCTATCTATGACAATTTATTATCATTGGTACTCATATTCCGAGTCACTGTGCTCATTTAGCAAATTTTCAATGCCATGGGAATTGCAATTCGTGCTGTCCCATCCCATCCCATCCCATGGGACATTTCCCATGGACAAGCCTGGTACATGAGCACAACGACGTTTTGGAAAAGATTGACTGTGCCCATTGCCCAATGTTTAGTCACCCTTTTCTACGTGCAGCGTAACAAATTTATAGGCTTTCTAAGATTCTAGGTTTCTAAGTTGACAGAGTCTTTCAAGAAATTTTAATTTGCAGTACACTTAATCTACAAAAAGTATAGAAAACTAATTATTAAAGAATATAAGTTAACGTCGGCAACGTCGTAGGCTACATTTGAGATTGGACCAAGTTTGTAGGCTTTCTAAGAGTGACTGTAACAAAATGGAGTAAAACAGTTTGCTCAAATGCTTTATTGATCGTCAAATTGCCATTTGAATCGATATACTTAGAAAATCATGATTTCCACTGTTGTCATAAACATGAAATTATAAGCCTGTGATTTGTGCTCTTCAAAGATGGTTGAAGATGACGAAAGCAAATTTTAAGATGGCGAAATTGACAAAACATTAGATCGCCAGCAGATGAACAAACTAAACTATGACAAAAAAGCTGGGACTTAACACTCGAACTTGTAGGCCTAATCCGAAGCAAGTAACAGTTTAGCAATCATCAGTCACTAGCAGGCTAACCCTGTCCTTTTAATGGAGAAAATTTATTCGAAAAAGGGGTAGTTTAAGTAATAAATTATTATTAACCATGCATAGTATATTTACCATGTTTGTTTCTCGTTTCGTGCTGTTCAAGTCATTGCACAGTTAATCGTATCCCAAGCGATTCTTATTTTGCACTGCATTAAATGACAATACAGAGCGCTTGTAGCGTTTCTATATTTCAACTTTCCCTCTTATTTTGTAGCAATCAAATTCAAATTCTGATGAGAAAGTGACGTAGCACCGGTACGAGACTTGGTAATAAAGCATAGTTTGATAAAAATGCTTTTTTACTTGGGATACGTATAGGCTTTGTATAGTTCTTGGCAACTAAAAAACTTGTCTCGGCTCATTCAAATAAAACACTTTTTTAAAGTGGGATTTACTGGAACTTAGGCTATATACTTTCTACTTTCTTTATGTTTTTGTCATTAATTTTTTTCGATTAGACAAGTAATTGTTTATGTAGCGGCATGTACCACTACAAAGTCACCAGTGAACTCTGAGCAGAAAAACAGGCAAACGAGAGCTGCTTCGCCGATATTTACTCTGAATATCGCTGTCAATTTTCAATCCAATGGGCTGACACATGTAAGCAGTCCAATGTGTGGGAAAAAGTAATAAAAATCTGGCTTTTGTGTAGCACCATTTATTAGCAAATAATACTAATATTATACGACAACAGTGGATGATATATACAGTGTACACCACAAGGTTTTCTACTATTGTTAAAAAAATAAATTCATAAGCGACATGAAATAAAAGATCCTCACACACTGGCGGTTAACACAGTGAACTTCCTTCAGAAAACATGTGTAATTTATGTAGAGATAAGTCGCGTATGTGTGAAGGTAGATGCATTAAAAAGCAGTTGGAATTAGGATTGACAAGTAGTTGAAAACAAAGCTTAAAATAATTATATGATTGCAACTCAAACAGGATATTATGGTTGAACTCGACTGTAATCTTGCTAACTCATCATAAGAATGACCAAACCGTGCAAAGGATAATTGTGGTCCGTTCACACAAGCATTAAAACTTGACACCACAATCCATGTAAAGCTCCACTAAATTACAAGCAACACGAAATTGTGTAATTCATTGTGACGTCAAAATACCAACATACCATAACAAGGGTTCGAAGAATTACGTGTCTATTTGTGACCGGGCTTCCGAGATCTGCTGTCACCTACCGAGCTTGAACTACCCTTAGACGCCCTCCACGAGCTGGCAGAAGAGGGTCTTGAAGTGGGTTCTCCCGTTGAGAAGGTTGGGTTAGGCGGTGGGGCTCGGCTTGAGAACTGGGATCTTCCCGACGGGTCTGGGGTCCGGGTGATACGAGGTCGACTGCTGAAGGCCGACTTGTATTCCTTGGCTCTAAATACACAAAGTAACTTTCATGGAGCGTCAAAACTCAAAGCCAATAATGATAAAGGAACCGCCTCCAACATTGTCCAATGTCCGTGCTTTGTTGAGCTGATTAATTTTTTTTAAATCGGTGTCAGTCTATTCATCTAAGCTAAAGTTAATCTACTGTAATTAATAGTGAATGAAATACTGTAATTAACTTAACTGTAACAACTGAAATACAGCAATTTACTTAAATTTGTTGCTAACAGCAGTAACAAACAAGTCCAATGCGCAAGTTATTTCGTTTTAATCTCTAACTTGTTAATTATGCTTCCACACAAGAATTGATATCGTAGTAGCAAGAGTTCTTGCAGCCACAGCCGAAACGCTTGTTAGCTGGGCAGGTTACAAAATATTCAACATTATCCCAATAAATTTCCACTCACTCGGTCGACCCTTCCTTGCTCGTAGGAAGTGTGAGGTTGTTTTGTGCCGGTAAAGACAGGTGACGCTCCACTCCTGTCAGCTGACTCATGAGAATCGAAGCCTCCTGGTCGATGGGCAACTGACGAGATCGAGTCGATCGAGCAGAGTTGATTTTTCTGAACAACGACATGTTAAGACTAGAAACTCTACGCTGCTATCAAAATTCAAAACTAGCAAAACCATACCCATTATTACAAACCATACCCATTATTACAAACTATACCCATTATTACAAACCATACCCGTTATGATTATCTTTATCAGAACTGGCAGGTCGGCTTGACCTTGGGGTGACTTGCCCCCTAGACCCCGTTCTGGTAGGCGGTCGGTTTCCACTGTTTGACGTGGGACGTGTATTATGTCCCATGGTGCTTGATAACACCAGCTGTAATTGGTAGAAAAACAACATAAAAAACAAATATTTTAACAGGGTTCCAGGTTGATTCGACCCAGGAGTACCCAACCAAAGCCTGTGGGCTGAAGAGTCCTTAAGTTGAAATGTTTTGGGTTGAATTGACTGACCACCTCTTAGCAGTTTTAGATAACGTGGTGCATTTACTGCATTCTACCTATTTACAACAATCACTATTGAACACAAATCGTCTGGTTTTGACAGAAATTCTCACGTTGTTGGTGTAAGAAGATCGGAGATTTGATAATGAGGTGTCGTAACTTTCTCCAAGTGGTGGAGCTAAATTTCGTGGCGTGCGGACGGGGTCACGTGATGAAAGAGCCCCACGTTGATGGCTGGGCGTGGTGGGGCGAGTGGGGATTCCCGAATCAGGTGCAAGTGATTCAACTGCTGGGTTTCGAAGAAGCTATAAATAATGTTGCAAAAAGCATTCAAAACAAAGCCATGTCCAAAACAATAAAAGACTAATTTTATTGCAACACACACAAGACAACCGACGGCAAAACAAATATAAACAAACAAACAATAAACAAACCTTCATGTCTGTGACTTCACTGTTAAACATTATTCCAAGATAATCGGAACACAGAAGCTGTTCTCCACTGAATTCATTTGGACGAGGTTGAATTATTTCATCTTTATCCAAGTCTGCCTCCATGGCATCTTGATCCTTGCAAAGTAAAATGTTTTAATTAAAAAGTTGAAGTTTGACCAACTGTGATTCAATGTTCTTAAAATGATGCACAACCATAGAATTCTTAAATATAATTATTTCCAGTGTATTCTTAAACACTGCCACGCTTTCACCGAAAAAAAAATCACATACTCGAATCTACTTTTCACAGTTTCTTGTTAACCTAACTTAACTGTTATAACATAGTAACCTAATCCTAACCTAAATCTTTCCTTTAATATAAACCTAACTCTAATTACACCCTAAATGGCTAAAATCAACTTTTACATCCCCATTATCCTATCTTTAACAACAGGCTGCGTGACCTACTTGCGGAAAAAGACTCATTCTTATTCTCAAATATATCTGTTATTCTTCCACTGAAGTAAAAATCCGAGGTGATTACAACATTGGAAAACCACCAACCTCATCATCATCTTCGTCTCCTTCATCATCTGATTCCCCGAGAACGTCTTCCTCATCCGACGTCTTGTTAAGTTGCTTGATGATGAACTCCAATTGGCGCTTGAATTCCTCCTGCTCTCCTTCCATTGAATCTCTGCGATGTAATAATCGACAGAGTATGACGTAATTATCAAATATTCATGACGTAATATTCATCAAACGATTCAACAGTGAAAACTGCAAATGGATTGGTTTTAAGCAAAATCTGTGCCAAGCTCTGACCTCAAAATAGCTTCAAGTCCCATACCACGAGCTTCTTCTCTCACAACAGGATTACTCAACACACTGTACAGGGCCCCGTTCACATACGGTCGTATCTCGAGGTTCTCGTGTCCGAGAAGATCACTCAAAACCTGGTAGTGGATTACGTGCCACAAGTAGAGCATAAAAGAATTAGAACTAAATTTGCTGACACAACAAAAAAGGCGATATCACCAAACAGCACAGGCTTCCATCCTTCAGTGCAGGTGGTATAGAAAATACATTGACCGTGACTATCATAATATTGAGATCATGCAATTTGGCATTACCACATAGACACAAAATCAGTTATAACTTTGCTGACTTTTAAAACAAGAGATGCATCCTCTCCACACTTCTGCTTCCCGCTTGTTCGAAGACAAAGATTCATGAGAAGGGCAACAGCATATTCCAGCATGTAATCAGACAAACTGTCGTGTTCAGAGAGAATGGTGACCAACCAGCGAATCAAGCCACCTGCAAATACAACCGGTAAGAACAGAGTTACTTTGGTTTATTTTTGAAACTAGTAAGATCTCTTTTGATATAATAAATTAATAAGATAAGCGGAATATCGAAAGCACTTTGGGGTTAACTTTTCTTGGCACAAGCTCCGGTGAGCATCAGGTGTACTAAGAGATCGTGAGCCTTCATCTATTTGTACATCTGATAAAGTAAGCTGATGCTTGCGAGAGCTTGTGCCAAGAAAAGTTAAATCTAGAGTGCCATCAATATTCTGCTTATCTTATAATACGCAGGGTTAACGTGGCTTCACCAGCTTCAACTTCGAATACAGATCTCTTTCGAGATGGTTATGGCCATGAGTATATTCTCTCACCCCTAATCATGACGGTCTGCAGGGGTCGACGAAGACTGAGTTTCTGAAGACAGCCAAGTAAATGCTCTTCGAACACGTGATCTGTTGCATTATGGGAATCATCCATGTCTCGACCTCTCCACAGAAACTTCTGCAGGATCCCGATTCCATCCGGATCTTCGCAGAGGTACGCTCTCCCTGGAAGTTGTAACAAATCACATCACATTTTCCAGGAGCAAGGTTTTGAGAATCACGGTGGACGTGGTGGGCCACACAAAGCGAGTTTTTTCCCAGCACAAACCTTTCTGCAAAGACGCGAGGGCATTGTAAAGCCTTGCTGCATATTGTTTCACCACGACATCATATGATTCAAAGAGCCGAAGCATGTGACGCTTGTCGTATGGCGTTCCACGAGCTGAGTGCTTGGCATTGCATTGAAATATATCATTCTCTATGTAAGCCAGCAAAACTGTGTCTCGCTGCTCTCCAGGTGATGATCTGATCACGAGGTATTGCTTTAGTGATTTTCCATATAAATATTCATGGGTGTCTTTGATATCATTGTTAATTTTATTCTTAATATCACGCCAATGTAACATAATCATATTACATAGCGGAAAAAGACTACAATTTTTTTAATTAAAGCCAAAATTTAACTTCTAATTTCGTTCGCTTTCTTAATGAGAATATGAATAAAAAAGCAGTTGCTCAAGTCAATGACAACTTCATGAAGAAACCTGGTTAGTCTCCAACGAAGAGCTTGAAGTAGAAATGCTTTCAAGCGATCCGATCCCATTTGCAGGTGGGAAATAATTTTGTTGAAATCGAGAGAGGGAAGCAAATGCGATTCATCTCGTCCAACAAAGCTGTAGTGGATGGCATGATATTTATTTGACAGCACGTAAATACATTGAACAAAGGTGTTGGATACATTGTGAAATTAAACAGATGTTGAAAGTGACACTAACACATTTTTTGTAATATAGTGCAGACCGTTTGTCAGTTTTGTTCACAACTGTTAAAACAGTGAGTTTTTGATTTAAACGAACCTGTCCGGAGCAACGGAAGCTCGCAAAATAGACGAAGCTGTCCCTGGTCGAGTGAAATCGATGCTGGTTGTGTTGATACTCGCGGCAACCGATCTTCCACTGAACAATCGAGCACAAATCTGCTGCAGGTATTCCACAGTAACCATCTTGCCGTGAACAGTTTGCTCGAGGGAGTCCACCAACTCTGCTGTGATGCTGATCAGGGTGTGGTAGTCAGCCTTTGAAGACAAAAAGGGCAGTGACCATGTTTTTAGGGTCTGGCTTTGATGAATGTTAAGAAATTTTAAAGACTGCAACTTTTAAAGACTAACTGCTGATTTTCTGCTGTAGTTGCATGAGCATAAATTTTGAGATTGATCGGTTAGACCCAAAAAAACATCTTAAAAACATTGTGACATTAACCGATCTCCACCATTGTCAGATATCCATCTTCTACCGTACAATTATCTACACGTACTACCTTTACCAAATGCCACCAGTCCACCATACACCGTTAGATGTCTATACCTTATGTTGCCTGACCAGAGACCACTTTCTTTCTCGGCCAGGATACATTACAAGTACCTCCTAGCAAATATTATATCACAAGACCAAGAGATCAAGATTCACACCTGGAGTTTATTGAAGCGCTTCATGTACGCACTGCACCGCTTTTCTGCTTGTATAAGATGTTGCTGCAGCGTCTTAGTCGCTTGTTCTGAAGCATCTTCTGCCACCGACAATCGACCTTTGTTTTTCTACAAAATCATAAGTTTTTAATCATCCTGTGCTAAATTTAACAAACCGCAAGTCAAGTTGCATTGTTTATTAGAAACTTACCACTAACGTTATCAGAAGTGGGGGGTCTGTAGCTGATAATGCTGCAGTCAAAAACTTGTCTACCCTCGCGCGAAGGTCAGGAACCCAGTAAGTCTAAAGTGAGTGAGTAAGCAGAGTAAAGGCTTGAAAATTATACTAACATATTATTGACTTCAAATATGATACAGACTGTAGCAACATAATACAACGATAAACAACTGCTCCTACTATACAGTTACATACAACGTAGTTCAGTCACAAAATCTAACATAGATCTAGTTGCACTCACTGAAAATATTTCTTTAAATGAGGGGTGTTGCACAGGATTGGGCACAAATGGTAGTGCGTAAAATGGCAAAAACTCAGTTGTTTGACTGAGATCAGAACCTAAATAGTTTGCATTGACAATCGAAGTTTACATTCATTGTCATTAAGTGGTGTCAGTATAATTCAAGCTATCACCTATGAAGTACAAAAAGCACCTTTCGTCTCAAGATATTTCTTAAATTGCATCATAGCTTGCTCCACAGCTTGACTATTCTAAAGCAAAGAAAAAAGAGCATAAGGTGTAATCAAAGTAAACATTTCTGATGTATAAATATATTGCTATGCAAAAAGCACATGCTACAATGCAAAACCTACTGCTCCAACAGAACCAACTCTTATTGGATAGACGGCAAAATGAATGTGAATGTAAAACTCCAGTCGCTGGCACGTCTGGTCTTTGTTTCGAATGTCGTTTGGAACGTTCTGTTCCCATAATGACCAAAATGCATTGAAATTGGCGCTGTCAAATTCAAGCAGGATATTGTTCTGCAAAATGTAAAATAACTCAAAAATCGGCGTCTAAAAACATAAAAATCAAATTATACTTAGCTTTCACCATAGCTACATGCTGTAAACATGATGTAGTTGTTGTTGCAAAGTTATATATAATCAAGTTAGAATGACAAAGTTAAAAACCAAAAACATTACAAAATTGACTGACATAACTTCAATGCAGAACTAAAGAATTCTGAAATACCACGCTACAGATAGCCAAGAAACCATTTTTTAGTCAAATAATAAGAAAACAGCAGTTCGTTCATCAACCTGTGCAGTTAGTTTTGAGCCATCTCCTTGCACATCATTGCCTGGTGGAATCGACTTTCCTTTCTCATTGCATTCCAGTTGTAATGAATAGAGTGCTTTTTCTAGTCCAGCAAAGCTTAGATATTCTTTTACAAGTTTATTAATTTCACTTTCATACAAAGGCAAGTCAGATGACATTTTCATATGAACTAGATCACTAGATGATTTTCTGCAGATTTACAAGACATGACTAATTTGACCTCACCATAATATTTTGTAACCGTAACCTCTGCAATAACAAATTTTCAGAAGAAATATGTTGAGTATTTGAGCAATTAAATGTTAAAAAAAAACAAAGTGGCCTAACCTAACAATAACATGACATAATAAAAGTTTAAGTTATTCTGTTGGCTAGAGCTGGAAATAATTTAAAAAACAAAGTAACTATTTCAACTCGTCTATGACTGCCAGACTGTAGAGCTTGGCATATAGGTGCACTCAATAACTTCTTTTCAAAAGCTTCAGTGTCACACTTAAAGTGCATTATTTTGCACTTAATCACTTGGACATAACTTTTGTGCACCCAAGTTTTGAATTGATATATAGATTGATTAAATCAAACTGTGTACAGTACTGCGAGGTTCACACTTCTATTGCATCTGAGCATTTATGCGCATAGCACTTGTCATTTTTGGTTGTTTGGCGCATCCAAGATCTTGCTGAAACTGAATACGTTCAAACTCTGCAGTCCAACGTGACCAGCAGATTTCCGTTGACAGGTTACATTAATGATTCTCGTTTCAGAAGATGAAAGAATTCCAGTGGAATAGGGAAAATGATTAAGAATTGATCATGAATGCTGAAAGTTGCGTCATTTGCCTGTTCAAATCTCGTCAATAATTGACTTTATTTTTAGTCCAGATTTATTTTTGAGGTTAGTTAAGCTAGTCGTGAAAGTTTGGGTTGAAGGGTATTAGTTAGATTTTGGGAAAAAATATGTCGTTTTACGTTGAAATTTAGCATTCATTTCAATTTGCAGTCTAGCTTAGTGACTTAGTCATGAAAAGTGAGAGCTTGGTTTAGGCTAAAGCCTTAAAAGGGATTAGTTTTAGGTTAATTTAGGGTATATACACTTTGGAAAGTTTTGTGAGCTAGCCTACAGTATATAGTATAGATTTGTCATTTTTGTTGAAAATTTCAATTCATAGATTAATCTATTTTCGGTTTACCGTATTCGTAATGCCCTACTTCAGTAAACGGCGTCCGAAAAAATGATTGTCTACTTCAACACACAGCACAAACCACTTTGTTAACCCTTTCCTTCCCAGCGATGCCATTCGGCAACATCAACTTTTGTGATGCTTTTCTCCCTTATCCGCTGCCATTCAGCAACAATGGGAACATTAGGTCATAAATATAATCTTATCAGACTGCTCTGAGACTTTTGTTTCGCTTGACTAATTTTTAGTTTTCTTGGTTTGCTTTGACTAACACTCGTGCTCAGAGAGCTGGTAGAAACTGCTAAAAGTGCAACATGTTGAGTGAGAGTTTATAAGGGATAGACAGATTATATTCCTCAATTTTGTTTGAGAACATGTTGGTTAGGAATGGCACAGCTTATAACCAGAAGGTCAGACTTCCATTTCAAGTACTTCGCTTTTAGGAATTTTTTAATTTTCGTTGTTGCCAATCGGCAACAATGGTAAGTTAGGCGAGTAAGTGTAAGTGATTTGGTGTGATTTGAAGGATTGATTTTAGCTTTGATTATTGCTGCTTATCTGTTAAAAATTACTGTTTATAGTTCCTTGTGTTCCTGTTATATAAGATGGCTAAGAGATTTGGAGTTGATGACGTGATTAAGTATATTTTTCTGCCGGATGGAATTGAGTCAGATCTAGAGGATGGCGATGACGATGAAGAGAAAATGTATGTTGATGATGATCTCGTTGATCCAGATTATAATCCAGCTCAAGATATAAATGCTGGGCCATTAGAAATTGAAGTGGAGGAAAGTGGCTCAATCGACGAGGAAGAAGATCAAGTATTGTTAAGTTGCATCTCTTCTGAAACGGACGCGGGGGAGGACCAAACTAATACACAGCAGAAAAAAAAGTACAGATGGAGGAAAAAGCCATACACATTTCCAGACGTTTCTTTTAAAGGTGAATTTTCAACTCCACCAGATGAAATCCCGACACCATTGCAGTATTTTAAATTATTTTTAAACGATGATTGCATGGCGTACATAGCAGAGCAAACGAACTGTTATGCTCTGGCTAAAGATGGAAAAGTTGTTGGTACATCGGCAAAGGAAATAGAACAGTTCTTTGGAATATTGCTATTTACAGGAATTTTTCCCTGCAGAGCATATACCACATACTGGTCCAATTTTTCTCGCTTTCCTTTGATAGCGGACATAATGTCAAGAAATCGCTTTCAAGATCATCTCAGATATATTCACTTCAATAATAATGCCGAAATGAAGGCCCGTGACCACCCAGACTACGATCCACTTTTTAAAGTGTCCCCTCTTTTGAAAAGACTGCGTGATGCCATGTCACAGCTTGAACCTGAAGAGCGCCACTCTGTTGATGAACAGATGATCCCTTTCAAAGGGCGTTCTGGGATCAAACAATATATAAAAAATAAGCCTCATCGTTGGGGCTTCAAGGTATTTGCAAGAGCAGGCATGTCTGGTATGATTTACGATTTCATGGTTTATACTGGCAAAGCTATGAAGTTGCCTGGAAACCTAGGCGTTGCTGGAAATGTTGTCATGAGACTTGTAAACAATCTTCCAGAAGACAAGAACTTCAAAGTGTATTTTGATAACTGGTTCAGTTCGGTTGATCTTGTATGTCTACTCAAACAGCAAAATATATGGTCAGTTGGCACCATCCGATCAAACAGGCTGAAAGGATGCACACTAAAGACTGATAAAGAACTGAAACAGCACGGACGTGGAAGCCTGGACTACAAATGTGAAGATACTGAAGGAGTTAGCATTGTGAAGTGGTGCGACAACAAAGCTGTCCACTTGATTTCGACGTACTGCAGCATTGATCCAGCAGACAAGTGCAAGCGCTGGAGTGTTGCTGAGAAGAAAAGGATCGATGTGGAGAGGCCATACGTTGTGAAAGAATATAACCAGCACATGGGAGGAGTAGGCCTGTGCGACATGATGCTGGAATTATATCGCACAGACATCCGGAGCAAAAAATGGTACATGCGCATTGTGTATTATTGTTTAGATGTAGCAGTGCTAAATGCGTGGCTGTTATATCGTAGACATTTGGCTCAGAACAACCAGCCAAGGTATCTTCCATTAAAAGATTTCCGTAGCAGTATCGCTTCTGCTCTAACTTTGGCAGGAAAGCAAAAGATAAAGAAACGTGGTAGACCATCTCTGAATGATGAAAGTACATGCTCTTCAAAAAAGACCAAGAAAGCCCTGCCAGTTACAGATGTGCGGTATGATGGTTTGCACCACTGGCCTCATCATATTGCAAAAAGAATGCGTTGCAGATATTGCCCATCTGGCTACACCCGGGTGCAATGCAGCAAATGCCTCGTAGGACTATGCTTGAATGAACGCAACAACTGCTTTATGGCCTTTCACACCAAGTGATTTTGGCCAGCAGAGAGTACGTTTTGAAAGGCAATAACTTGTTCTTTTCTGTTTTATGACAGCCAATTTGCGGCGCCAGTTATATGTATTTTGGTTTTTTTAACATGTACTAAACGATAACATTACAATTGTGTTAAGAAATTATGAAGTGTTTTGTGAAAGATTACAGATATCCATACCATTTCTTACCAATGTTGCCATTTGGCAACATTACGCTGTTGCCAAGGCAACCAAAATTTCCGAATTTTTTCTTTAGTTTTGGTACAAGGAAGACAAAAGTAACACATGGCCTAAATTTCAGAATTTTTGAAGTAAGGGAAAATAATTCGGGAAGGAAAGGGTTAATTAGGCTAGCCTTCAAAGTAAGTGGTTTGAGATTAAGTAAGCTATGTTGTCAAAGACTTCGCATGCTGAGAAATATCCTATTTGTAGCTGTTGTCATTTTTCTACGCCAGGTTATAGTAAAGAGATAGAGAAGATGTTGAAATATCGTTTTGAAAGATTGGCTTGGAAAACCAATTGAGTTTTGTAGTTATAGTGGCATGTGTTTCAACATTACGACTTTCATACTAATCAAATACTGATAACAGTCAATTGAATGAAACTGCAAAACACTGATAGCATACAGATAAAAGTATATTTTGGGAAAGTTTTTTTATTTTTGCGATGACATGTGTGATGAGTGTGCTTGGCAAGCCGAGCAACTCAATAAAGACTTTACGGATTGATGTAAAACATCATTTCTTGAAACATATTTTCCACGATGACCAGTAATGAACAGTAGTTTCACAATGAGATATTTTTCTGCTTCTTTTACTTTCGTGCTTAAAATTTTCCAGTTTAGATAATTATGTACAAGTATTTTATAATATTTTGTATTTTCTTGTGTAAAACTGTTAAATTTACAGTATTAGTTTCTTGTTATCCTATAAATTAATTTTAGGTCGGTCACATTTCTACCTTTATTTTTCTTAAACTTTGAAATTATCGTTTTTGACAATTCATCTAATCACTCAGACCACCCACTCATTCATAGGTATCACAGACATTCCGTATTATCCTTTCATTCAGACTCATCCGTTTTTACAATTCCTGTATAAATTAATCCCATTTGTTATTTTTTTTAATGTTAGAATATCTCAGTTAACTAATTTTCAAAAACATTGATTTTATCATTTTGTTTACAAAATGTCAGTTTTTTTAAATCTGTACTGGAATTTCATAGAACTTCTAAATCACAAATTTCCAGGTAGTTCCCCCGCTGAATTAGCGGGAAATGGCACAAGTTACATAACGATACGCAGGACTGCAGAGTATGGCCGTTTTCACTGTTTCAGCAAGATTTTGGATGCGCCAAACAACCACAAATGATAAGAGTGATGCGCAGAAACGCTCAGATGCAATGGAAGTGCGTTCACTTGGTCAATGTTAAAATCCATTGAAAATTGAGTTGGGTGTTGGATGTTTTATCATAGGCCTATTTCATTAAAGATGCCACTATTTCACGGAAAAAATTGTGCGTTCGAAGCTATTTTTTACAGTTTCTTGATAACTAAACTTAAATTTTATAACATGGTAACCTACCTGTTTCCTTTATTTCAGGTTTTTAGTGAGATCCTAATTTTTTGTCAAAAAATCGAAAATTTGAATCAAAGACTTAGCATATATCAATCATGTTGATTTAACAGTTATCGAAATACATATTTCTTTTATTAAGTTACCAACTATATTGATTGCTGTTATGGAAACCAGACATTGCAAAAGGTTAAATGGAAAGCAAACTTGTTCAAAAACGGAAGCCTTCGACGAAAAGACTTTGAAAAGAAACATCAGAAAAACTAAGCATAATGGAAAAGAAATGATATCAGCTTCAGAAAACATCTCGTTGCAGGATTATAAAGTAAATGTCAAGAAAGACGTCAGTAATGAAGATCTTTCAACCTCTGATGACTCAGTGGATACAGATGAAGATGAGGAGAGCCATTTGCAGGTGATTAAAAGGCGACAAAAGATTCAACAAAAAAGGCAAGAGCTTCTTCAACGCCTTGATTTACATCAAGCTGTTGCTAATTTCAAAGCCACTTTAAAACCTGTAAGGGTAGCGCCTACTGCATCAAAATCAGCAAAGAAAAGACATTGCGTAAAAGCCTTTCCAGCAAGAAAGTCACTCAGGTTGCAAAATAAACAACCTGGTTCGGAAAAATATGCGCTCAGAAATGTTTCCAGTGTAAACACTGACGAATATGAACTAAATTTTCAACAACCAATATCATATGATGAGCACCCTATGGTTGCTATAGGTTTTGATCCTGATCATAATGAGAACGCAAGTGATGAAGAAGTGTGCTTTGATGACTACAACAAGTTTAAGTGCCGTTTATCTAAAGGATTTGCGAATGAAACCAAGAAAACTAGTGTTGCTGCTGCTACAACAAGTGTTTCGATTACAGCTAACACATACATAGAAAGTATTAAAAAACTTCCATGCACTTGGGAGAAAGTCGTCGATAATAGAATCTTCAGTCTTACTTTTAATCCCAGAAACGACATGTTGATTTTAGCTGCTGGTAGCAAGTCTGGTAAGGTTGGAATTTGGGATCTAAACAATGCAGACGCAAATGACGGACTGTATAGCTGGTCCGTTCATACTAGACCAGTGTCTAACTTATTGTTTGCAACGGCATCCCCTCATCTTCTTTATAGTTGCAGCTTTGATGGTGTGCTTCGTTCGTTAGATCTGCAACATCAAACATTTCAAAAAGCGCTCATGTCCAGCAGCAGTATGTCTCTATCTTCATTTGATTTTCAAGACATTGGATGTGATGTCATTATTGTAGGATGTTACAGGGGAGAAGTTGTAATTTGTGATCGGCGTCTGCAAAGCAAGATTGACACACACCAAGCTCACGATCGAGTTGTGAAGTGCATATCCGTACATCCCCGGCATAGAAACTACTTTGCTACTTCAAGCAATGATTGTAAGGTGAAAATTTTTGACTTTCGAAAGCTTGCTAGGGAAGTAAAGTGTTTGAATGAGGCACAAAAAACTGTGGACTCTGCATATTTTTCTCCCTTATCTGGTGACAAATTGCTAACTACATCACTTGATGACAAAATTAGAATTTATGACAGTTCAAACATTATGGATACTCACATGGTTGCGTCTGTGAACCATAATAATTATACCGGAAGGTGGCTTAGCAATTTTCGAGCCATTTGGCACCCACGGCAAGAGGATATTGTTGTTGTTGGAAGTATGAATCGGCCAGTGCGACAAATAGATATATTCAACGGCAAACTAAAGTACATGCATTCTTTGCAAGATGAAAATTTGCATAGCATTTGTTCACTTACTTGCGTTCACCCTACTTATGACGTTTTAGCTGGTGGCAATTCAAGTGGAAAGGTATACACATTCGGGTCGTAGATATCAACACTTCAAGCCACACATAATGATCTGCCAAACTTATGGTATTTATATCAAAAATCGGTTGTAGTTGAGTCTTTTTTCTGACACACTATATATAGCTAATACTAACAATGTGTATATAAAGCTGCTGTGCTTAAAATTATTCAAGTTAGTTATTTAAAAAAAAAATAGGTATGTAAATGTTCTTTCATTTTTCGCTAATATTTCTTTCATATTGTTATTTCGTATTCATATCTTCTGTATTAACTTTTTAGTACAAAGATCTTCAAAAATGCGTTGTCAATGAAATTTGTTGAAGTCAGAAAAGCATTCCCCTATCTAGCAAAAATAAGTAGCTAACATTAAACTGGTGTTTGCAGCCAGCCTTCATCTTTTAACAGAATCGTGCCATTTGTGCAGAGGTGATCATTAGCATGGTGACCACATAGGCTTTGTTTATGTTTACAAAATAACTAGCGAGCTTCTTTAAAATACGTAAAATGTGTGGTTTATTTCGGGAAATAACCGTAATACGTTCTAGTTATAACGCGTTTCCAAAAGTTACATTACCTGAAAGTTTCCTTACGTTGGCTAACCTACAGTATATTAGTATAGATTTGTCATTTTAGTTGAAAATTTCAATTCACAGACTAATCTATTTGCGGTTTACCGTATTCGTTATGCCCTACGGTAATGGGCGTCCGACAAAATGATTGTCTACTTCAACGCACAGCACAAACCACTTTGTTAATTAGGCTAGCCTTCAAAGTAAGTGGTTTGAGATTAAGTAAGCTATGTTGTCAAAGACTTCGCATGCTGAGAAATATCCTATTTGTAGCTGTTGTCATTTTTCTACGCCAGGTTATAATAAAGAGATAGAGAAGATGCTGAAATATGTCTTTGAAAGATTGGCTAGGAAAACCAATTGAGTTTTGTAGTTATAGTGGCATGCGTTTCAACATTACGACTTTCATACTAATCAAATACTGATAACCCCCATTTATGGATAAAAAACGATTTTGCCAGTCAATTGAATGAAACTGCAAAACACTGATAGCATACAGATAAAAGTATATTTTGGGATAGTTTCTTTATTTTTGCGATGACTTGTGTGATGAGTGTGCTTGGCAAGCCGAGCAACTCAATTAAGACTTTACGGATTGATGTAAAACATCATTTCTTGCAACATATTTTCCACGATGACCAGTAATGAACAGTAGTTTCACAATGAGATATTTTTCTGCTTCTTTTACTTTCGTGCTTAAAAATTTCCAGTGTAGTTAATTATGTACAAGTATTTTATAATATTTTGTATTTTCTTGTGTAAAACTGTTAAAATTACAGTATTAGTTTCTTATTATCCGTAAAGACTATATTTAGATCGGTCACAGACATACCGTATTATCCTTTCATTCAGACTCATTCGTTTTTACAATTCCTGTATAAATTAATCCCATTTGTTATTTTTTTATTTAAGAATATCTCAGTTAACAAACTTTCAAAAAAATTGTTTCAAAAGATTTTATCATTTTGTTTATAAAATGTCAATTATTTTTAATCTGCACTGGAATTTCATAGAACTTCTAAATCACAAATTTCCAGGTAGTTCCCCGCTCAGTTAGCCAGAAATAGCACAAGACACGTAACGTTACGCCAGACTGCAGAGTATGGCCGTTTTCACTGTTTCAGCAAGATTTTGGATGCGCCAAACAACCACAAATGATAAGAGTGATGCGCAGAAACGCTCAGATGCAATGGAAGTGCGTTCACTTGGTCAATGTTAAAATCCATTGAAAATTGAGTTGGGTGTTGGATGTTTTATCATAGGCCTATTCCATGAAAACTGCCACTATTTCACGGAAAAAATTGTGCGTTCGAAGCTATTTTTTACAGTTTCTTGTTAACTAAACTTAAATTTTATAACATGGTAACCTAACCGCTTATGTTTAACATTAGGCTGTGCGACCTATACATGCGGTGAATCAGTCACTTCGTTTATTAAATGCATAATTTTTAGGACACACTAAAAGGCTGAAATTAAAAACTATGATTCCCAACAAAATCTGTTTCCTTTATTTCAGGTTTTTAGTGAGATCCTAATTTTTTTCAAAAAGTAGCAAATTTGAATTAAAGACTTAACATAAATCAATCATGTTGATGTAGCAATTATCGAAATACATATTTCTTTTGTTAAGTTACCAACTATATTGATTGCTGTTATGGATACCAGTCATTGCAAAAGGTTAAATGGAAAGCAAAATTGTTCGAAAACGGAAACCTTCGACGAAAGGACTTTGAAAAAAAGCATCAGAGAAACTAAGAATAATGGAAAAGAAATGATATCAGCTTCAAAAAACATCTCGTTCCAGGATTATAAAGTAAATGTCAAGAAAGACGTCAGTAATGAAGATCTTTCAACCTCTGATGACTCAGTGGATACAGATGAAGATGAGAAGAGCCATTTGCAGGTGATTAAAAGGCGAAAAAAGGTTCAACAAAAAAGGCAAGAGCTTCTTCAACGCCTTGATTTACATCAAGCTGTTGCTAATTTCAAAGCCACTTTAAAACCTGTAAAGGTAGCGCCTACTGCATCAAAAACAACAAAGAAAAGACGTGGAAAAGCCTTGGCAGCAAGAAGAAAGTCAATCAGGTTGCAAAATAAACCACTTATTCGGAAAAGATTGCGCTCAGAAATGCTTGCAGTGTAAACACTGACGGATATAAACTGAATTTTCAACAACCAATATCATATGATGAGCACCCTATGGTTGCTATAGGTTTTGATCCTGATCATAATGAGAACGCAAGTGATGAAGAAGTGTGTTTTGATGACTACAATCAGTTTAAGTGCCGTTTATCTAAAGGATTTGCGAATGAAACCAAGAAAACTAGTGTTGCTGCTGCTACAACAAGTGTTTCGATTACAGCTAACACATACATAGAAAGTATTAAAAAACTTCCATGCACTTGGGAGAAAGTCGTTGATAATAGAATCTTCAGTCTTTTAATCCAAGAAACGTCATGTTGATTTTAGCTGCTGGTAGCAAGTCTGGAATTTGGGATCTAAACAATGCAGACACAAATGACGGACTGTATAGCTGGTCCGTTCATACTAGACCAGTGTCTAACTTATTGTTTGCAACGGCATCCCCTCATCTTCTTTATAGTTGCAGCTTTGATGGCGTGCTTCGTTCGTTAGATCTGCAACATCAAACATTTCAAAAAGCGCTCATGTCCAGCAGCAGTGTGTCTCTATCTTCATTTGATTTTCAAGGCATTGAAATGCCTTACGCAATAACACACTTCCAATAGTTACCTTACCTGAAAGTTTCCTTACGTTTTGTAAACAAAGCCTTAGTAATTTTCTAAGTTTTTACATTATTTTCCGTTGCTTAATCTATATTAATCGTTGAAGAGTGTTAACATGCCGGTTTGATGTACAAGTGACAATGAATTAAAAAACAGGTAACATTAGATTTAATGGAATAATTGATAAGCTGCACACATAGATAACTGACATTTTCTGTGGCTTCAGGATTGTTTAACTTAAAAAATTAACCAAGTATGAACCCAAAAGAACACGGTTTTATTAAAACGTATTTGCAGCTGATGAAGATTGCTTGACAAGTGCAAATAAAAACAAAAGAAGAAACTTCCAGCTTGGGAATGAGCTCCAGAGCTTGAATCTTGAACCCAATTGCCTTGGGCATCTCGTGAGGTGATGCAATGGCTGGCTAGCACCATTAAAGTACGATTGACCACTAATTTTCCTTAAATGGCAAGAGGAGTAAATATTATCAAGATGAAAACAGACAACTGTTGACAAAATCAAAGAAGTAGCCATGTAGGATGAGCACGTTAAAAAAAACAAATTCAAACATAGGATCGGGCATGATCATGCTTATGAGGTAAGGATACCATGATAGCTAGTATAATCTTTGCTAATAGAATCTTTGTCGTGGAATAAAAAAAAATTAAGTCATATGTTAAGCACTTGGTTGTTCTAAAACTAATCTACAAGGTAAAACGACATGCAAAGGCCAGTGAGAAATCTGATGCAAAACATAAAAAACAAAGATTTAAAAAAATTATGAACAAGTTGGATAAAATGATTAAGTACAAAACGTTTGATAACAGTGAATCTACAACTAAGTTATATATGAAAACACGGACTTGAAAGTTTTTCGTACATAAAATATGGTGATAAAGCACCCTGTCTTGCATTGTCTACTGTAGATGCAAAATTAGTAACAACAACGTTCCAAGTACAGAAAGTTAGAGAAAAACAGAAGCAAAGCTGCTAATCCGTAACCGACAACTTTGTAAATAAGCAATTGCCATTTGTTAGCAAATGAGTTGAAGACGTGGGTCCCTGAAGAGCATCAGATGACGTTGATAAATCTTCCATTATCAACGTGCACTCCTGTGTGTCTTCAGCGGGAAACAACAACACACTGTCGTTGTTTCTTCTGAGTTTATCTTGTGAGTTCACCTTGCTCATGTACCCCTTGTCTGTTGATCCTGACGTAGACGCGATGTCATGGTTCGTTGGAAGCAGCAGACTGTCAAAACTACCTTTCTCTTCCTCCACCAATCTGCAAGTGGCGTATTTGTGGTGCGCCTCTCCAAGGGATATAGTGGGCAGAGGTAGCGGTGTGTGGGGAGGTGACTCGGCAAAAAACATCTCATCCGCTCTGAAAATGCAAGTCACAAGCTTAATCACAATGGTGGCTCTGCAAAACTAATGACACCGAGTCCATTCATAAAAAAATGTATGGTCAGAACACTTGTTAGAAATAGACAACCTTTGTTACCATGATCATTATCAGTAAGAGACAGTTATTATCTTTTTGAATAACATAGATTAAAAAGTTTAAAAATGACTTGACAAACTAGCAATTTTTGATTGGTCGTGTAGATTTGGGTAAAACACCTTAGAATCATCATTGTTTGGGTTGGGTAAAGGCCGTACACAATTATCACAGTTAAAACACTTTTTATGCATAAGAGTGGGTATTTCATCAGATCAAGACTTTCTTATGTTAGTAACAATGTTTTTTAATATTTCCATTGCAATAATCCAGAATTTATAACTTATTTAATGGCTTATGCTGTACAATTTAGTGGCCTACGAACATCATGAAAAAATTAATGTGACGCTACCCAGTGCTCGCTGGACTGGCAAGCGTGTCAAGGAGATGAGAATTTTCAATCAGATTGTCAAGCTTCGTTACGACTTGCACAAAAGTGGGCCGAGCTTGTCTGTCGTTATGCCAACAGTCTAACATCAAATGATGAAGATACGACGGGCAGTCCTTGAAAATCACAACATAAAAAACTAAATGTTACAAAACAATCATGGTGTGAAGTTAATAGTCAGTTACAGGTTTGTGCAAACTGCAAATACTTTCAGCAACACTTATAGAAATCTTACACTACCACCGGACAGAGTACAAGAAGCATTTTACCTCAGGAGCAGGCAGGCGATAACCTTCGTTGAGTGCTTTCAGAACCTGCTGGTTGGTCAGGTTCCAGTATGGCTTTTCACCGTATGTTGTCACTTCCCATGCGAAGACTCCAAAGCTCCATACATCTGAAGCCTGCCATAATACACCGCAATATTGTTGCAATTTGTGGCATGTAGCTTTTGGTTGTTCATCATAAATAAAATGGTTACTGATGCTAATGATACCCAAACTACCAAAGTTATAAACGCCTAAGCAATGGAAAAATGCAGGAACACATCAGCAATACTCATTTGTTTTGTAACCAGAAGCTTTCTTTCATCACCTGAGAATATGCTCTGTATGCCACAGCTTCAGGAGCAGTCCACCTAATGGCAATCTTTCCACCTTTTTGGGAGAAAGTCTGGCAGGAGTGATTTTCGTTATCTTCGTCATCTAGCTTTAACGTCAGACCGAAATCGGCGACTTTACAAATGAGTTCGTTGTTAATCAAAACGTTTCGTGCGGCCAAGTCTCTGCAAATGAGTATAAAGTCATTGCGCAATGCAAACGTGGCATATCACCCTCACTGTAGCTACAATTCTATATATTGATATGAGCATAATGTTTTCCCTAAAAGAAGGAAGTGCTAAAGATGGGAAAAAATTAGTTTATGAAGTTTTTGGCAAAATTAACAAAGTATTGATTTTGGGGAAAAACAAAAAGTTACAAGAATTACTTGACAAACCTATGCACATAGTTAAGCCGGCTGAGGTAAGCCATTCCACACGCCACCCCTCGTAGCATTCCGGCTAAAACAACCGGCGGATACGCTCTCTGGTGCTCCATGTGGTTGTGTAGAAACGTGCGGAGACAGCCATGACTCATCAATTCAGTTAATATCATAAACGGCCGAGTCATGGTGATCACCGCTTCGAGTTTGATGATGTTCGGGTGTTCGAACCTCTCTAGCGCCATCGCTTCACAGAGGAAATTCAACTGAAGCAGAGAACTGATGTGATCAAAGAGACAAAAATTGTTTAAGTCACAACATCTTTATATTTTTAGTCCCTCAATAGACAATGATGAAAAATAAACTATCTTATCAATGCAATGCGCTGCATTATCAATTTCCAAGAACTATGCAAAGCTTTACGTTTTGAAATAGTTTTCACCACCATAATATCATGTTGCCATAGTGGATAACAAAGACCATAAGGTTAATAAAGCACCAGCCACATTGGACAATCACCTGTTCGTTTGGTTCACACTGTGTGTGGAGTTGTTTGATTGCGACGTCAATTACTTGATCAGAGTTATCCTTGCCTGAAAAATCAAAATCTTACTCAATACCATGCTGTTACACAAAAGAATCCAAGTCCTTTACATTAATTTACGAAGTCAGTCATCCACAATGTGTGATAATTTATAGACAACAAGAAATGAAATATATTTTACGTTTCTATTCATTTAATGTACATTTGTCAGATGATATTTTTGCACAAGAGAAAGGAGACTGTCACGTCATGCTCTTTGCACCTTTTTTTAAGAGTGTTCCCTGGTAAACTTCACCGAATTCTCCGCACCCGATCACATTCCCCACTGTCACAAAACTTGGATCAGTCTCGCAAGCGAATGTGTGTGGCACGATAGCTCCAAGAGAATACGGGTCAACGTATGTTCTTTGTTCTGTCAAAACACCATATTTCGACGATAAGTCCGGTTTATATTTGAGTAACTTTACATTCTATATAAGATATCCACATAACTTTTTTAAAGTTGTACTTGATAAAATTTCATTTTTTTGCGATAATTTACCCCATTGTTATTGTAGTTTTCATTTTCATTAGCAATAATACCACATAAAAATTAACACCATTTACAGTTTATATTATCAAGGTGTTTGAGAATGCCTACATGTTTAAGAGACTACTATTATAACGTTATTGTTTGATAACATGAAAAGTATTGTCATATAACACATACAACAAAGGTTAGCATGATAATTACCTGGGAGCTCGGTGTAGGTGGTGGCTGGGTCGGATCCAGGCCTTGAAAGTTCACGCAATGCCAGATCACCGGTCGTTTTCTTCCTTTTCTTTCTATTCAACTTGAACCAAGCTACTGCCGCCACTGCCAGCTGAACAAGAGCATTAACAAACGATTGTATGATGAATTAAACTAGTTACACATGAGAGTATGACCTACACTTTTCTGGCTAATAATCTAGTTTCCAACTTGAAAATTTAATTGTTGATGGAAATGTATTTGTTCTATTTTTGTGACAAACAGAGCACACACGACACATGGTGTGGTGCTACTTAAAAAGATACTGAAACAGCATTTTCCTATCAAGCCGTAGCCCAAAAATCACCATCAGCCAACATGCCTGTCATTGCAGTCCTAAGTTAAATAAAACCATAGTTCAATTTAAACTACTGCCAATGAGAAGATGAACCTACCAGCAGGATGACAACAATAAGTGCAACGATGAGGTAGACGAGGCTGTTTGGAGGTCTGTGGTGGATGTCATCAAGGTCTCTGAGATCAACTTGTGTTTCGGGCGTTGAAATCCAACAGATTTTGCTTGAATCTCCTTTACCTGATGAGATAGATCGGTACTTTTCAATCTTCTCCTAATCAAGCAACTCAAAGTATGACTATAGCCTAAGCGATGATCAACTGAAATGAGCAGTCAACAGGAACAAATAAAAACTTCACCAGCTGAGTTGATTGCTCGAACAGCGACAGCGTACTTCTCTGCCGGTGACAAGCCTTGGATTACTGCACTCGTCTTGTTCACGATCATCTTTGAAGCGGAAGATTCATCGATGGCCTTGCCCGCAACATTTTTTACTTCGTTGTCGACATTTTGCCAACGAACCTGTGGACATACAATTGTTAGCGCTTCCACATATATATTACACCAGTTGGATAGAGCAAAATTAGTTGAAAAAAATACACACTAACTCACAACTAACTGTAGTCCATTAGGAAAGATTAGTTTCAAGCAATGAAAAGAATAAAAGCCTTATTGAGGAGCCGAACAAAGAAAAGGATTTAAGGCAGTGCTAATATCCAGTTTTGTTTAGAATACAATTTGGTCAGTGACTTACTAACTGTAGATTTAGATTTCACAGCACAATATCGGGGTTAAGACTATTCACCTCATAAGCAAGAAATTTGCCGTTTGTGAAAGAGGGTTTTTCCCACTCAACAGTAATGGACGTTCGGTTGGATGTTGTTTCATGTAAACCTTCAATCGAAGATGGGATTGTGTCATTGGTTGTGTAATACAATGAAGAACTACTTGCATCCAGCACAGTCTCAAGCTGCAGGTGATTAAGCACAATCAAAATTAATGAATGAAAAGTTTTCTTGAAGAAATATTTCAATATGGAAATTACTTGCCTGTGATTTCATGCTTGGATGGAGTGATGCCTCATGCTTGGAAACATTTTCAACCACTTTATGTGGGTTTTCAATCACAATCAACGACTCGGGGAACTGCCGAATGGTGAGATGATTTATCGACACAACTGTGAACTTGTAGCGAGTCTGACCGCGCATGTTGGTCAAGGTGACCGAGTGTTTCTTCAAGCCGCATTTTGTCGAATCAAAATGAATCGATTCGCACAACTGGCCATCGACATTGAGAGAAGTGAGGTGATGTTGGAAGATGCAATCAGAGCTGGACTTGTCAGAGGTAGATGCTGAAATGATGAGATGAAAAAGTAAAACTGGGTTAAAAACGTTTTAAACCTGGTTTTATTTTTTAAGGTTATCATTTAATTTTTTGACCAGCTCTTGGTACATCTGATGGAGCTGATGCTTGAGTCAAGTTAATAGAAGTTAACCGCTAGAGTGATATCGTATTTTCTGCCTTTTTATTTTCTTAGGTGAAAATTTTAAGCCATTATAAGTTGATAAACGACAACAAACTGCTAACAGTGAGTTGATTAAAACATTAAAGATATGGTTGTTTGACCATTGGAATATTTCTGCAATTTCTATCACATTTCACAGTACTTCATAAAATTAAGCATTTACTAAAATGCATTAAATAATTGTCCAAAAATGCTATGCTGATTATAGGAAATAAGTATCACAAAAATTCATCCATCAAATGTCACCCCAAAGGAAAAGTGTCTTCCAGTTATGAAGAAAAATTATCTATGCAACTTAGAAATAATTATATAATTACATTGTAAGCAATTACCATTTATATAAATAGGACAAGCCTGGCATAGAACACAGTATGATACCTCACGGCATTTGCCGAAGTTTTCCGGCGGATCCCAATTTAAATGAAGTGTGCCTAAGTAAAAAGTAAAAGAATTTTTCAGGGTCATCTTGCAACTGTTTAAGCAGATTGAATAGAAATATTCAAAATCAAAGGCAGAGTAATTTGTGGTAAAAAGTACAGGCGCTTTTGGTAATTTCCTACGTGAAAAAAATGCATCAACAAAAACAAAAGAGTTTAATGAACATACCCGGGGAATCCCCCACGTAAAAAGTCTGGTGAAGGTTGAGAGGTCTGCTCGGTAGATTCGAACAAGCTTGACAGCCCTGCTCTAACAATGCCGAAGACGAAGAACTGGAGATCAAAGCACTATTGCCGTGGCAACGACAGCGAATGGAACCGATCTGGTTTGTGAAGGAGTTGGACTGGCATGGAAAGCATTTTGTGTTTCCGATCGTGTCCCTTTAGAATAATGTTCGAAAATGAAATGGATCAAATTATTAACACTTTGCATTTGATATAAAGGATTCAGTTAATATATTTCATGATTCATATGAAGTGCTAATAAACAAAATACTTGTAGAAGTGCATTGGGCAAGGAGTACATCTGAGACCAATGTCAGGTTGATAGCCAGTTGTGCAGAGACAGTCGCCTTTTCGCACTTGCCACTGACCTGAACTGGAGCAATGATACAGAGGGACAGAGTGGTTCGAAAGAGAGTCGTGTGATAAGGAAACAGAATTGTCGACACAAGACCCTTTCACCTACGACACAAGTTATGTCATTACCATACACAGATGTTGCAGCATTTTAACTTATTAATTAAAAATTTAAATTAATATTTAAATTAATTAAAACTTATTAAATTAAAAAATTTTCATTGAGGTTCAATCAACTTTGTGTACAACAACGAGCACAAACTACAAATGCGAGCGTAAAACTGAAGTTTGTGCAACGCATGAGTATGGTGTAATATAATAATAACACATGAATAAAGTTAATCAAAATCAAACAAACAAGAATAAACAATTTATCTGTACTTCGACCAAGGACGTGTAGTTAAGGCCAGTGTGCGTCTCGGGAAATGAAGCAAGTCCTGCTACCACCGCAGGGCACAGCTTATAATAGACACGTAGAGACGACAAAGACATGCAAGTTCCTTCGTCAAGAACTGCAACGTACAATCCCACTTGGTCACCATGTTTCGACTGTTCTTCATCACTTATCTTGATACTGACAAATTCTTTGTTGATGACATGCTGCTTGGGGTGCTCATTCGGCATGAATCGAGTCTAAATTTATGTTTCAAAAATAGTTAATGAAATAGCAGGGCAAGCGTAAAAACTTTAACAAACAGCATGAGTTGATATTAAATCAAATCATTCAACGTGTGTCTAAAAGAATCAAGCATTTTGATTGCTTTTAAGGAAAATCACTAAAAAATGCAAAACCAAATCACCTCAGCAGCAACAGTGTCGATTTTTTTGTAATATGTCTCATTCAATTTATTTTTTTCATCAGATTGGTTGAGCGTGCTGTTAACCAGTCGATAATAAACCTTGAATGTCTCTCTGCAGATTGTTTCTTGCAAGTCACCACATTCTCGCATCCAGAATTTGAGCTCAATATAAACACGAAATATTCCTACACCAAACAATGTACAGATATTGTCAATAACAACCTACGCTAAGTTGATGTACCTAATGTAAAACTGTATAAGACACAGGTAAGTGCTGAAGAATACAAAACTGGAGCAAAAATTGTGTGCAAATAAACAATTGTTTGGCTCTTGCATTTTTTCACACATAGCAAAGCAAAACTGCAATTTATAGGCATATCTAACTCAATAACTACAATTAGACAAGGTTGTAGTAAATCAGAAATATGAAAGGACCTCGAACAGGAAGAAGCGGGGAGCGAAGCCAACTTTGAATCTTCGAATGTCTATCAATTCTTTGTACCTCGGGACATATCTGAAAGCATCGTTGAGTCCGGTTCTCTTGCTTGCAACTCAGTTCTTCCCACTTTAAAAAACAACTCAGTTATGATTGCTTATTATATAGAGTTAATAAAATAATTACTACCTTGCTGCAACATACAAAACTTTCATAATATGCAGAACGTTTCGGTATATACTGTATATATATATATATATATATATATATATATGCATAAGACGATGAGGACAAACAGACTTTCGAAATGTTAAATTGACTTATTGCTTAAGATTGTCCAAATATGAAGTAGAAAATACTGGCATCAAATCAAATAAAACCACAAGTACATAACTGACCTTAGATGAAGTTGAATTGTCAACTATTTCTTTATTTTTATATGTTCTCACAAACCATCCTTTCAATGAAGAAGTCGCCGTCGCAGTGTCAAGAAGATTCACTGCAATTTAGGTTAAAAGTTTTGATATAACGTAGAATAGAATCTAGAGCAATGCTAACTTAACACACCTTACGAATCACAACACACAACAAAATGTGTCTTCATACGCTGTTCAAAATGTGTGTTCATACGCCTATAATCTGCTAAGCATACTTGTGCTACAAAAACGCCGCTATAGTTTTTACAAAACTATTCTGTGGTACCTAGCTTTTTATCTTACCTTCAAAAGCGCAGACATGGACAGCAAGCAAATATGCATAGAGAGTTGTCTTAATTACAAAGCAGGATTGGTACATCTTGGCAACATTAGCACTGATAAACAGGCAACAGTTCATCCATTATATGGACAAACTGCAACCTTTAAGTTTGTCTAATTAAAACTGCTGGGCTATAAAGCAATCTACAAGCACAATTAATACTGCAAACATCTGCTAGGCTAACAACAAAAAATAAACTAAGTTAAGCAATATTTATTAGTTAGTTATTATGTTAGCAGTTAATTAGTTATTATGCACGGTAATCAACTGGTTCCCATCTTTTAGTTTACTGCATTAATTTATTCTAATGGGAGGCCGAACACTATATGTTCTCTATGGATTAAGGTGGTAGGCTAATACCTTACCCAGACTGCAGAGTTTGGCATAAGGGCACTCAACAGCGTTTTTCTTGACCTACCGTGGCACACTTTAGGTTCGTATTTTTGCATTTAATGACTTGGACAGAATTTCTGGAATTAAAATGATTTAAAGATCGAATTAGTTAAACTGTGTACATTATCACGTAATTGTGCACTTTAAGTGCATCCAAACATTTTCACACCTGCACTTGTCAATTTTGGTTGTTTGGTACAAACACGGCTGCTGAAATATGCTGTAATCTGGTACCTTACTGAAAACAAAACTCAACTTTGAAAATCCTAGGCTATACTTGCATTTTTTTTTACAAAATTACTTTCTAGATTAGATTAAACTGGAGTTAGGCGTACAATAAATTGAGTCTCTTTTACTTTTGCACTCCATTGTGTAAAGGATTTCGTATGCTAGTCACCTGAGGAAAATCTTTACGATACAATGCCCATAATGTTTGTGATTTCAAAAAAGAATCAAAGCGGGTTGGCAATTTCCATTGTTACCTTCAAGCAATCAAAGAAATCTTGCCCCACAAAACAAAATGGTGGCCGTAATTTGCAAAAACTCTATTGAAACCGTGTGTTTAATAAGGGTGCTTCGAGCTCTTTTCATAACAGTAATAAAATAATACCCCAATTGAATTAGATAAGATCCCGGCTGGGAGGTACGGCGATTTCAACGAGAAATCGTAAGAGCAAAGACAAAAATTGATGGCATTTACTGACAAGCTGAGACCTCAATTCTTTCTTTATTCGTTATAAATTGGTGTGAAGATAATAAATTTGGCGTCTACAGTGTACGCTGCCACACTTGCCACGGCCACTCCGAGGAACGATCAAGGCGTGAAGATGACGCCGAAATAACCAACCTTAATCGTAGCGATTAACAATAACAATGCTTTAAAAAGCACTGTTTAAATTATTTTAAACAGTGACTATTTCACAACAAACAAGTCACGCAGCCCATTAGGCCTATAGTGATAGACCGACAGCCATAACTAAAATCAAAATTTAGCAAACCAATTTTCCTAACCTTACCGCCTATCTTTAACTATGGGCTGCGTAACCTACTTTCGGTGAAATAATCACTTTCTTATTTCAAACTTGACTCAAAGAAAAACTCAATGTGCACTAACTCAAACCGACCACAAGCCATCAAAGTCGAAGCGAACCATGCGATCCAAGCTGTGAAGCGGTCCAAGCAAACCATGCGATCCAAGCTGTCTAAGCGGTCCAAGCAATCCAAGCGAACTTAGCAATCGATATGAACCTGTATGTGTTTAAGTTATTTTGGAAGCACCTGCTGGAAATAGCAAATTGGCGGTTTGGGAATTTGCAAACTAATTTCTCTTTGCAGCGTATTTCACTTCACCAAATTATGTATGCAGGTATTATATGTCATTGGTTGGACTAGGGGCCACAAACTATGCTCTTCGAACGAATAAAATTTATCGAATATTCGTACGAAGAGTTTTCATTTGTACGCATATTTGGTAATTTGTACGAAGATTTTTTTTCGTGCGAAGATATTTTTGTTCGTACGAATGTTTGTCGATTTCCAGAAAGTGTTTGTCAATTTTCCAAAATCTTCCCAAACATTTGCAAGAGGTCAAGACCATTCGTAACTTTTCATGAAGGTTTTTCCATCGGGTATAAAAGCGTTTAAATTTTTCTCAAATGCCAAAACGAAGATTTTTTTGTTCTGGAATCATCAATGATAACATTTTTGTTTGTATAATTGCGCTGGAGGAGTTATTGTCATAAAACACATCACGAACAAAATCTTTTTAAATTGTAGAAATTAAAATTGACATGAGAATTTGCCGAACAAAATTATTAACACAAACGGGCTTACAAATAACGAATATTCGTGCTCATATGAAGAGCATAGTTTATGGACTGGTCGGACTAAACGTTGTACCACAACTGAGAACGCTTGCATTGGCATTGCCAAGTTTGTTTCGACTGTTTGTACCATTTGATCGATTTCATAACTATAGCTGTAATTCATAGCTGAACTCAAATAGCAGTAGGTTTGTTTAATATAGACATACTAGGTTGTTAATATATCGGTAGATGAAGTTGTTGGCCCAACCTTGACAACAATTTTATTCTAATTAGTAACTTGAAAATGTTAATTGTTATAGAACTGTCCAATTACCCCAATTATTTCAGAAAATGGTAATATTCATATTCTTTACCGTGTAATAGCTCATCAATCTAAATATAGCCTAACTAAAATCGCAACTTATAATTATTTATTAAGTCGAGCTTAATTTTCTAATTTTTTGTTTATTAAATTTTTTTATATTTGGCTTTGTTTGAAGGGTTTTTAATTCGTAAACGTCAGGGAATGTCACGTTGGTTGGTTTCTTAATAACAGGCCTGCACAACTCAGAATGATGCAAGGGCCGCAACAAGAAAAACTGTTTTTTGCGGGCCGCTTACTAGCGTTGATGTAACCATTGTAAGAGATATCGCCAAGTTAGAAAAATATCAAATGTTATTAGGCCAACATCGTGGGCCAATGGTGCAAGTGCAATCCAACCTGTAAATTTTTAAACGAGTCATGGCAAAAACTCCAAAAAGGTCCCTAAAAATTAGGCCTACCAGGATTTTGAGTGAAGTTAGGACGTGAATGAACGTAGGACTAGCATTTACCAAGAAGTTTAGGACCGCTCTGGTCCTAGGTCGCCGAACGCCCATTTGAAAATAGGTTTTAGCCTATCTCGAAAAACTTTCATAAAATTTTTTTTTGCCTTAGAAAAAATAGGCTGTGAAATTTTTTAATCAATGGCACAACAATGATCAGATTTGTTTCCTTGGCGGCATTTGACAGATGTAGCCTATCTTAAAGATGATGTCCTCTTGAAAACATGCGGTTGCAAACAAGACTGACTGCACTCCAAGACTGCTAAGAGGAAACATACTATTCATGTTTATTTTACTAATTTTTAATTTATGCTGGATCAGCTCAATATGATTTGTGGGCGATCATCATTCTTGCAATTAGGGACAAGAGATCAACAAATTTGGATAATACATTGAAATGATCTAACTTAAATTGGTAAACTAAAATTGTTGTCGTTGTATTATGGAAGTGTACTGTGGTTATAAACTATGGGGTTAGTTTTAGTTAGGACCCATTGGTTTAGGCTGAGAATCACGAGATAAGTAGAAATTAAGATATAAAAATTAAGATTGGAAATAAAAAATAAGTAGAATTACGGCTTCAGTACATGCCATCAAGCGAAAACTTGCAACTTTCCACACACAATTTCTTGTCGAACACTGCCGTATTTTCCAGTTTGGGTCACAGGATGGTATATATATATGAATGCTAAATTTCACATATATTTGATCCCATTTTTTAAGTAACTTGTACATAAGCTTAAAAGCAAAAATGCAAACAGGTTTGACAAAATCGAAACACATCAAACATGGCAGCCCTTGTTTTAAAGAATGCATTTCTTGTTGCAATATCACATTTAACTGCAAGTATTCAAGTATTTCTTACCATTTTTTCAGAGATTGCTGTGTGATACAAGTGCATTTGTTGTAGTAAAAATTTACCTAACTAGTGTTATTGTACTGACAAAGAATGGCAGGTTTATCAGCACTTGCTCAGTATGAAATCTCGGATGAAGAGGAGGAAGGTGAAGAGATCAATCACCATGAGAAGGAAGTCACAAATGGTGTGTTGGACCAGGAGAACGGTGGTGTGGGATCAGTTAAAGTTGACGAAGATGAATCTGAACCAAAACGAAATCATGATGAAGATGATATCGTTGATGACATCGACATGGAAAACATTATTGTTTCCGATGAGGAGGAGCATGTTTCCAATGAATCAGAGATCCCAGCTCAGCCAAAATTTAAAAGATACAGCTGTGAAAGTGCCACAGTCCTTGCCGAGAAACTCCAGAAGATGAGTGAAGAGGAAGCAAGACTTCCTCCCGAACCAGATGGAAAATGCTCCAAGCAATTACAGGATAAAATTAAGAGGCTCTACGAGAAGAAGATCAAGGAGGGAGAGAATTTAAATCAGGTCTTTCAGGAAAGAAAGGATTTTAGGAATCCGAGTATTTATGACAAACTCATCTTATTCCTTAACATTGAGGAACGTGGAACAAATTTTCCGAAATGTGACTACGATCCATCATCGTGGAGAAAAGTTCCTGATTATGAAGATTTAGCTCGAGCCCAGAGGGAGGATGTTGCGAAAAAAGAAAGAGAGAAAAAAACTAAAGTGGAATTTGTCACCGGAACTGTAAAAAAATCAAACACTAGCACTGGTAGTGGAGATACAGTGAAAAAATCGAAATGGGACAAACCCGCTGACGATGCCAAAGCACAGACAATTACTGCCACCAAAATACCTCCAAGTGCAGTCCCTAGTGCCAAAACAACAATCATATCTGCCGTGGGTTCCATTAAAAAGACAAAAGCCTGATTATATTCACTGAAATATTTCACTGTTTTTGTCAAATTATGATTTAGAATTTTGTCATGTATTCATGTAAGATTACATAATACTACACAATGCACGTTGGTCTTAACAATAAATTGAATTTTATCTTTGACTGACTTATCTATCATCCTAAATTCTATTTTTAGCGTCTCTCTTGAACTGGACATTGTAAACTTGGTCAAAAATTATTTTTGTAATGAAATAAATCAGCGGGAGAATAGAGACATCGATAACTGCTCATGTCAGAAACGTCAATCATGAATGGCTACATAACTGCCACCATGGCCGGCCTCTGTGCTGCCCTGGCTTCCACAACTGGAAAACTGATGAGTCAGGGAGAGATAACCATGGAGTTTTTTGTAAATGTTGGAGAGTTTGAGCAAAATTTCTGCTGGACACTGGTGTGGACACTTCGGTTAGTTTTTCTGCTGATGACTATCGTGCTAAATGGACTAATGTGGACATTTTTTGTTGAATCGATGCAAACTTTATCATCCTCTGTTGCAATGGTTGTCAATGTCGGAACAAATATATTAATGTCAGCTGCAATTGGTTGGTTTCTGTTTAATGAAAGAGTTTCTATAATTTGGTGGATAGGAGCTTCTCTTATAATTTCTGGCATGGCTATCGTTTATTCCAGTCCGGAAAATACTTCCCTAAAAGAAGATGATAAGAAAGATTGAAAAACTTGTGTATTCATAAAATTTAGAACTTTCAGATAAAAATTGTAGACAAATGTGTATTTTTGTGTTTGCTTGAGAAATTCTTTATATTTGGTACACATTTATCCAACATATTGTAATTCGAAGCAGCATTCATCATACATAATACTTCTGCTTGTTTTAAGAGTGACATTCATGGAAAGTCTTGTGTCAATTTATCGTTGAACATTTTTTCACACTGCTTTGCATTTCTTACCTTGATTCAGTTGCAACGCTGAGTTCCAATTTGTAAGATATTCCTTTAACTTGTTTTAGAGATTTGCTTTAAGGCTCATATGAGGTCGATTAATTTATGCACCTGATTAACTTGATGGCAGATAAACGAAGTAGGTGGTGTTATACTGCTGTATAGTTTGATATTAGCCAAAGATATGTCATAATCAGAAGCATAACTTTGGAGATATTTGTAATAATTTTGTATTGCACGTAGCACAGCTTTTGAAGTGAAATTATTTCTGCTTTTAATACCAAAGCCGCACTTATGACATTAAAGCTGAGGCTGTTTTGAAATAGGTCGACGACCTTCTGATGAGGGTTGGGCCAGGGCAAAGAATCCGAAACTTCCTCGCAGGGGCGGAGTTCAACATCCAGGATGGATAAATTCAGATGGAAGGTGAAAGTTAAATGTAATGAGGGAAAAAAGTTTGATAATTTATCTTATTTCCATTTTTATTGTGCCGTATGTTATACTATTCAGAAGTACAATAAACAGACCTATGAAACCGTAGAACATGTTAAATGGTTGTTGTGTAATTGTGTAAAATATAATTGTTGTTGTTGTTAGACACCTTCATTTTGCCTTTTCTGTTCTTCACAGCTTCTTGCGACACCCATATGGACAATCGAACTTGTTTCAACAATCGATGGCTGTCTGTTTTGTTTGCGGTAACGCAACGTGTGAGGACAACATGGTTCAACTTTACTCCAGATGTCCTCGGTCTCGCGTGGACACACCTTTTTTTCCTTTCCTGGAGTATCATGATCCTGCTCCTGGTGCAGACGCCATGAAAGATGATTGGTCAGTTACTGCCTGCTTCGTCTGCAATGCTCTTCTCTGCCAGCAGTGGGAATCGTTTGAGCGAACGAGGATGCCGATAAGCAAGCGTCTGTACTGGCTTAAAAGACCGAATGGCTGCGAGATTCGCCAACCTGTGTCGCAGGTATATTTTTCTTGAAATTAGTTTTGATTCGCCGTGCTTGATAAGTACCAGTGATGATCCAGCACTGGTTTCGATTGTGGATAGCGGACTGTACGTTAAATGTAATCTGTTTGTCGTACAGATAGAATTGGAAGAGATTCTAAATGAACATTCACGTGACAATTACGTTGACAAAGATGACTGCATGAGTGAAGATGATCAACACGATGTGGTGCCTGCTTCTAAAAAATCATCCAGACCAAGCACTCCGTGTGAAAAGCAAATACCCAGAAATGACAAACCGGCGGGGGCAAGTAGCACGTCTCATTTGAATGAAACTGAAGTTTGTGACGAATCAAAACCAGCCGGCTTAGTATGTTATTCATGCGGGACGACTGATGCCATCCATAACACGATTTGCCCAGTGCACTGTAAACCCTCGTATGAGCAAATGCGTGCCGGAGTCCCATTTTATCCAACCATTTTACTTCAGAATGAAGCAGAAGGTTCAAAAGTGCTGTTTAACTCCATTACCTTTCTATGCATCACTTGTCTACCTAAATTCAAACCAGGCTGGCACCCAATGCAACGAGACTTCATGAAACAGGACATTACTAAGTCAGTTCTGCCGCGGATACCACTGCCAGAGATGGTCTTGTGCTATGTATGTGGCTCCAATGTCAGTACGAAGTTCAACGACAACCTGGTTACCACGATCACAGATTTTGGGAATGAGAATACGTACTTTGCTAAATTGTTCAAGTTGAAGCAGAAACAGGGTTCAGTCCCTCTCAGCTTTGGCTTCACATATGTCTGCAATAAATGCTCGGAGGAAATTAGGAAAGAAATTTCAGAATGCAAAGATACTGCTGATGCATGAAAATATTTACAGCTCCGACACTGCTGGGCATTTAACAATCTGGTATATAACTTCGTGAAGTGCCGCAGTGTAACGAATAAAATTGAATTAAAAGTTACTTTTTTAAAATTCAATATCATTACCATTACATTTCATATCACAGCCACCTGACTTGAACTGTGTGTTAGGAAATAGCAGGCGTAACTTTAAGTCTATGACCAACTTTGTAACTGCAAGCAAGGATGACTGAAGTCAAGTGATTCCATACGTACTGGCAATATCATGTTCCAACATTTCTTGAAAAACTGCCCAACTGCACTCGACATATGTTGTGTTTCTTTGTTATTGCTTAAATGTCTCCACAAAGCATGCAGCATGAAATGAATTGCAGTAATACTTTATAAAGGAATTTTATGCTATATGAGATTTCTTTTCAACTACCCTGAAAATATTCTCTTGTTACCCTCTCCCATTGGTGCTTGCTTTTTTACTTGTTCATACTAATTAATAACTGATTTTACATGCAGTGCATAGATTTTCTTGCAGATATTGTGCTCGTTTGTGTGCATTTTACTTATTTTGATTCAAAATATTTTCTTTTACAGGTCATATTTGAAATACCAAATTTTTTATAATAGTTTTGTTGTACGTCATTCCATGTCATTTTAAGATAAACATTTATGACAACTTCATAACGAAGACATCGAAAGGTAAATTTTTATCACAGAACAGAAACAAATAAATATTCATAAGTTAATGGTGATAATGCGTGGTTGACATCCTAATGAACTAACCTGAAATTTTGTTATTGACTTTATTAGAAATTAGTTCTTCGAGGAGAGAGCATGAAATTTTCAAACAATTTTATGAAGATATGTATCTGGATTGTGTTGTTACTCACTCTTTTCTCTCAAGGTAAAACCTTTGTAGTTCAAAGTCAATTCTCAACGGACATAGTGTGCGATTATCAAAATAAATATTCCTTATTGAACTATGATATGCCGTGTTCTATGGCTATATATTGTTGTCTATATACTGCATTTATTGCCATGCCAATAACCAATGGACTATGTATGTTTATTGTAACAGCATTTTCTAAAACTTGTTTATTGAGCAATTTTTGTAAAGGAGATTTTGAATTGCTTATGTTTTCGCAGTGTTGTCATTCGAAACATCTCCTGTGAAGCCAAATAAAAAGTGAGCATGAAACTATCTTCTTACAGCAAGCGTGATTTAATAAATTTGTATTAGATTTGCTGTTTGATTTCTGTCTCATATAGTTGGTGCTTTTGCATTTGCTTCATGACTTCTGTATGTTCGTATGTTTATTTTATGTTTTTTTGTTTAGTAAATTGAAGTCACTCGATGCTGCATCCTCCTCACGACAATCAGTTGGCGCGGTGAAAAAGAAACCTTCAACAACAAATAACCAGACTCATTCGATCAGTTCTCAGTTAAGCAGCAATAGTCAAGGCGGGTCAGAGAATTCGTCCAAAACAAACACAGACAACAAAGAAGAATCACATCCGAACAAGTTGAATAACACCATACACCTCCAGAAAAATAAGAATACAAGTGACAGTAACACTGGTAATGTTACTGGAGTAAAAAACTCAGAAAATGTAACTGAAACTGCAACGTCTCCGACTAGCACAACTACGGTTTCAACGAAAACAACAGTTGCTAAATCATCGACAACAACCACAACTGCACCGCCAACAACTGCATCAACCACTGCCAGTACACAGGTGTCGCCCACTGTGACGCCTTCCTCAACACAATCAACAACGTCATCTGTCACATCAACCACATCGTCAACATCTGAAACTCCAACGACCATTCCATCACCAATAAATACAACAACTGAAAATCCAACAACTACAACGACCAGTTCGCCAACCACGTCTTCGACAACTAGTCAAAGTTAGTATTATTGTCATGTATGTGCTCTAAAACGTGGGATGCATCTGCATATTTATGTTCTAATTATAAAAAAATGTCTTTATGTGCAGCCAGACCTATTCTTGCATTTCTGTTATTTTTTAGGCCTGCAAGAAACAACAACTTCAAATAACGATGAAACCACTTCAGCAGGCGTTATCCAAAATCCAGGTACGGACATAAGATGGGTCTAGAAATTGATTTCTATTCTAAATGGAGCATTTTGTCCGTTGGATATTTTGGTACAGATTTTTGAATTGTCTTGCTTTGGTAATATGATATTTTGCCCATATACAGTTTCACCTAATTCCTCCATTTCACCCGGTGTTGGTGTGGTCTTGGGACTTGTGTCAGCTGCCCTTGTCATTGTTATCTTGGTTCTCCTTTATAAATACCAACGGCGGTTCATCCACGCCATCCGCTTTCGTCGTTTACATGAAGTGCCAATGGTGAGCATGCAAAGCTATTCGCTTATCTACCAAATATTTTGCCCCAATATCACTGATACTGGAAATACTTGGCAGTGTCAGTGTGCAAGGAGAGCTAACTTTAACGTATTATTAAGTTTAATTAGGCGTCAATTAATGGTCATTGCTAAGTAGGAAAATGCAAAGTAGCGGTCGTAATACCAGTTGTTCATTTTCTTTAAGTCTTGGTCAAACTTCAAATTTAAAATCGAATTTAAACTTTTCTTTCTATTTTAAGGATGACTTTGATGATTATGGCCCCGACGCCGTGTATGCCGAACACACAGTGCCGATGCGCATGTGATGTCTTATCGAATATTATGTGGATTTCTTAAACCGCACAACTTGTTCAATTCAGCTTTTATTTTTCTTTATTCATTGCACACCGGTTCAGTGTACTGTGTAGGCCTATGCAGCACAATAATCTTTGCATGACTCGCCATTTTTGTTTTAGTGAGCGCAATAGGTACTCGTAAATATCCCAGTATCTTTTACCTATAACTGCATTTGATCAAAATTTAATGGGATTTCTCATTATTATTTCACTGGAAATCTTGGGAATACTTGCAATTACACTTTCTTAACATTAACAAGTTTTTGTAATTAAATGAGTTAAAAACCTATAATTGGGTATAAAATGTTCACAGTTCGATAAAGCGCAACGGTTGAATTCGTAAGGTACAAACCGTCGTCATCATTACACGTTTTTATCCACATCATGAAGGGTACGTTCCAAGTCAAAGCTCTTCAACTGCCCGTGTTTAGTGTTTTCTTATTTCTACCCACGTTTGCATTTTCACTTGAACGTCCCAGTTTCATGTTATGCACGTTTTGTGTAGTTGCTATTTTTTAACAAGTCGTTACATCGAAGAGTCTACCGGTACTATATTCTATGAATTAAATTTTTGCCAACTGTGTTTTTATTTTGTGGTCGAGAGCAAATTAGACGTTGGACCAATCAAAAATTGTTTGGTTTCTGCTCAACGACCAGTTTTTTAAGTGCCACCAACTTTTGAAATGTGCGCTTTTGTGTTAATCTCATTGATATTTCTGTGTTTTTATAAATATTTTCCGTTATGCTTTTGCTTCAACGTTGTTTTCGCGCATTCGTGCGGTTAATACCGTGGTTTTGTACTGTGGTTGTTTTATGGTTTTGGGTTATTAACATTTAAGGTAATATTTCTGCTTTCAAAGACTGTGGTGTGCTGTACAAGGCGTGTTTTGTATGTTTTTTTCCCGAAAATTTGACACTTTAATAAAATGGGTTGTGATATTAATACATCCTGTGTTACACAATAGAACCTATTGTTAAATCTTCTCCATTCAAATTTTTGCGGTTGGAGTTAGGTTTTTGCCAGTGAATTATTGATTTGTTGAAAGACGTGAATAGGCTTGCGGCTTTGTCTGTCAGTGGAAATTTAGCAGTACATGCCAAGCACAACGGCACCATGCTTAACACGTGTTGATTCTGCTCGCAGAGACTATAGATTGTCATGTTTTCTGCTTTCATATTTTTACATAATCCAGTCAAAACGACTGATTAGTCACATTTTACAGGACAAATCATTTCTGATAAATTTACTTACAAATGTCAAAGTACATTTTCTTCACCTTGAAACCGTAAGAAGTTACCATTTCAACCTCAAAGCTGTCAACCGTTGTTTCAAAACTTTCAACTTCGCAATCGACAACTTCATTTCCACCCAATACTACTTTAATATTATGATTAATTATTTTAATCATCAAGAATTTCTAAACAGGGAATTCCCTGTTATTACAAGGAAGCAGCTCGCGATATTTGGCTATGGGTTTCAACGGTTTGGAGAAAGCTCTTGGGGCGTGTGCCCTCGGCTCTGACAGCCTTCAGAGACCTAGGTTTTTACTGGTGTCAATAGTTCTGTTTAAATTCCCGATATTTTTACGTATTCATTCGTTATGCCACTCGATCTTCGTCAGTAACTGAACGACTCAAATGACTGTATGGTAGTTTCAGTTACGCCAGTTAAAGGTTTCAAACCTTGTAACCTAGTTATATTTAATGACAAAAGATATCCATTGCCATGTGATCCCTTTTGGTTTTGTGTTTGGAAGTTTTTGTGAAGGCGAAAATTACTTTTTCTTAGGCTAATTTTTAGGCAACTCTGGCTTGAAGCGATGCTCCAAAGTATTTTAAATGTGATATTGCTCAAATGATAAATGTGTGCAGAGGAAACAAATGGGAGAAAAAGGATCAAAGCTAAGCAATAATCCGAATGGATGTGAAGATCAAGGTATGATTTGATGGTTCCAAGAATTTAAGCTGGTTCTAGTTTGATCACACTGCAGAGTATGGCCGTTTTTAGAAAAATCTTGGTCGCGCAAAAATGCATGGAAGCAGTGGAAATGTGCACTTGAGTGCGTAATGACACAGTAATATTCAGAGTTTGACGTATTTAATTTTTAAATCTGTTGAAGATTAAGTGCACAGAAGTTCTGTCCAAGTCATTAGGTGCAAAATAACACACCTTAAGTGCGGCACTGAAGTTCATCAAAAACAGTATTAAGTGTGCCTATGCCAATCTCTGCAGTCTTGTAGTACGATTGTTCAATTAAGATCTTTATCCTTAAACTGAGGAAAATCTTTGCACAATTTAAACCCGGTGATGATTTCTCTTCTCTCGAGCCCCAGTTACTAAGCTAGCCTTTGTGCAAGTTCCGATTGTTACACATTTTTTATTTTGGTTTTTGTTTTATTTAGCATTGCTCACATTTAGAACTGCCCACCAGGTCCACTGAATAGGACTAAGCGTCGGTAATGCGTTGCCCAAGAGCATTACAATGGTAACGCTACTGGGTATCGAAAATGGAACATCAGCGGCATTATTGCGGGACCAGTGGTCTAACCACTTGGCTACTGAGTAAAATATAAATGCAAGTGCACAGTAAAACAGTAAAACACAAAGCAAAACGGAAAATACAGCATTTTTCACTGGGAAAGTGTGTGTACAGAGACCGATGTTTTTTGCTTGACAGTTTTGCCCTGAAATACTTTTATTAGGCTAAGTAATATATATTATTTTATTTATTGTAAGTTAGCAAATTCAAAGTACCAAATTGGCTTTGTTTGTGTTTGATACATTTATGTGAACGTAAAAAAATTTGATGTGCATGTTGTCGATAAGTGTCAAGCATGTGTTTACCACACTTTTCATAAATGTGCAAAGCTATATCAAAGTGACATATTTACAGTGCAGCCTCATTTACTCCAATTTCTTTTTCAAAAGTGTTTTGCACAGCCTCTATTCAAGCACATTTTTTAATCTAGGGTTTCTTAACTTTCTTGCCATAATAAATGTATTTGACCAATGCTGTACGCACCACAATCACTATGCTGCTAATCCTGTTGATTCGCAGTTACGTACGTACAATAGTTATGCTGAATTCTGCGAGACTTTTTTGTAGTTGAGTCTGCTACGAGTTGATAAGACATTGTTCACACACTTCCATACTATTCGTATTTTGTAGAGAAGCGGCAATTAGCAAATTGACTGGTCTGGGCTAATTGGTTGCTGACCTCTGCCTTCATTACAAATATATATAGATACATTTTACATGGTAGAAAAAGTGTCAAGTTAAGTTACTCCATATAATGTGAGTTATGCATCCGTTGAAATTATTAATACTGCACCGAGTATTCAAAAGATTTAAGATTGATGAAGTACAGGTTTATAACAATACTATTTCATGTGTTAATGACCATGTGATATTGCCGCATAGCACATCTGTGTGCAGTTAGTTGTAAGAATTGATATGTTATGACAAGTTTGTCAAAATTTGCTGGTTATTATTATTCAAGTATTATTTGGTCAAAAAGTAATACTGTAAACTGATTAATCAAGAAGATAACTGATGAAACCAGTTGCTGATCATCTGCTGGTCAATTAACACAATTCTAACATTGAAGTGTGCAATTCCATGATTATTTAAATATCTTAAATCTTGCATCAACATACAATAAACCAGTACTGTTATTTGAAATGCTGGATCAATCAAAAAAAAATATGGAACTATATTGAGAGTGATCTTAAGCTAATAAAGCCTGGAGTCCAGACTACATAGAATGTAACACATTTGCTATTTCTGTGGTGTAACGTCAAACTAAGAAAGTTATTCAATACCGGTGGCCCGGTGCTATTTAGTAGACAGCTAAAGTTACAGTTTTAAAAATTAAAGTCAGAAATTTAATATATGATGAAATTTTGCCACCAAAAACATTGCAAATACAATGGATTTAAATCCATTGGTATTTGTACATTAGTAGGTAAAAATATATTGCTACCATGCAACTGTTGTAATTTTCATCTTCTATAAATATCCAAACATATCACAATGTAAAATATTGCACCTCTTTTTCAGTGGGTTTTAATGACTTCAAAGTTGTACGTGCTATTGGTCGTGGAGCATTTGGAAAAGTTTGCATCGTGAAACGGAAGAATACAAAGAACGATGTTTATGCAATGAAGTACATGAACAAGCTGGATAGTTGGAAGAGTGATGTTATTGAAAATATTCTCCGAGAATTAAACATTTTGACGAAACTACATCATCCCTTTTTAGTAAACCTGTGGTTTACGTTTCAGGTTTGTCTTCAGATTTAAGACCCATCGATAATAATTTGTTTAGATTGATTAATGTTCTTGTTGCTCTTTAAGCTATGCCATAAAATTGAATTCTGACGGTCTGACATCCAGTGCTGTTATTTAAATACTGCATCAAACTCAAATAATTATGATGTGCTGATGTGTTAGTAAACGATGCAGAATCATATAATTATGACTGTCAGTAATATATGTGGCAGGTAAAAACATTCACACATGCTGTAAACAAAGTACATGCTGACATGCTGCACTACATATAAGGTTATGTCGTGACATTTTGCCTTGTACTTTTGTTTGCAAACCACAATAAATTTACATCAAGTAATTATGTTGCCACATAAACTACATGCTCAGCATGACTGTAATGTTCAGGATGAGGAAGACATTTTTATGGTGAGTGATCTTCTTCTTGGTGGAGACCTAAGCTATCACATTAAAAAGAATGTCATGTTCACACTAAATGATGCTTGCGTCTATCTGTGTGAGTTGGCTTCAGTGCTCGATTATCTGAAATCAAAGCACATCGTTCACAGGCAAGTTTTTAAGCTTTGACCCTGTTTAGTTTCTTGTCTTTAAGAATGATTCTGTTTGTTATTCTTCTACCTCTTCCACCTCAGAGATATAAAACCGGACAACATACTTCTTGATAAAAAAGGACATTTGCATCTCACTGACTTCAACATTGCGGCCATTGTCTCACAAAATCAACCCCGCTTGAAAACATTCGCAGGAACAAAACCTTATGTTGGTCAGTTCTATTAGGTTGCACATTTTCATATTATGGCTGCGTTGCTATCGTGGCACTGAATTAAGGTCACCAAGTGATTAGGATAACGTTGTTATCTATTTCACCCAACAGAAATGTAACAATTTTTAATTTGATGTAGCACCTGAAGTATTTTTGGCATCGTATGATCATGGAAGTTACTACGACTATTCTGCCGACTGGTGGTCACTGGGTGTCACTATATATGAAGTTTTACGACACAAGGTACTTGACGACTAGACTCTCGCTTATTTGTATCCAAACAGAAATAATAATGTGATATGTTCACCTGAATGTATTTCTTTATTATAACTAAAACAATATACAGGCACGATTTAATCTACATGCATTCATAGACACAGACCACCTCATATTACATTAAGTTGTGTATGAGCATTTACTGATGCACTGTATTCTAAAATGGTACAGCTTTCTTTGGCTGAATGACTCATGTGAAAAAAGTGAATAGTCATTGCACAGTGCTTTCTCACATAGTTTACTTCACTTTGCATGCTTAGGTTGAAAAAATCTCGTGTTGTTTCGGTTGTCACTGTCAATCAATTAAAATTAGGTGCAAACATTTTCCTTTCATGTGTTGTTTGACACAAATAGAACAACATTGTCATGCAAAAAATAATGTATAGTAATATCTGGTGATCATATTTATTGTATTAAACACCATGTGACAGTGAACAAATTACACTCTACCTATTACCATCGTTATCGGCTTATGGGCCCACTTAAAATGTAAGCTGTCGCTCAGAATGTAGCTTGTTTATTGGTCCGTTTTTGTTATCTTGCAATATTATATACACATTTTCAGAAACCCTTTCATATTCACCCTGATCTTGGACACGAAGATGCGGTGAAGTTGTTGAGAAACGGAAGCATATCTCTGCCTGTTGACTGGCCGCAATCACTGAAGGATTTATTTTTCTCTGTAAGTCAATGAAATTTGATGATCTGTGTTCAAAATATTACAATGCTAAGACGTGCCACTGTGTAAAAATCTTATACGTTTGGTTTGTTATGTTCTATACTTTGACATTCCCTTTCTTCTTGAGTTCATTTGTGTACAGATTTGCATTACTATAGGACATTGAAAATTCATAATAATCTTGAAAAGAGCATTTAGGTAAAGTTTGTCACTTTTTATTTTGCAATACCCAAAAATTTGTAGCTAGGCTGTGTGTGAACCCTCAACAGTGACGCCCAACAATTTTCCGTTAGGCTTCGTTTGAGGATGTATTTATTGATAGTTCAGTCAAAATAATGCTTCGTGGCTTCCCTCTTAAGTAGTCACTAAATGCAAACTCAGCTGTGTTTAAGAACTGACAAGTGGTTATACTTCTCGCTGAAAGGAAATATAACGTTGTCATTAGCTTTAATTGTTCACATGAGAGCCTTACATGTAATGGTTGTTTTAAATGTTTTTGCATGAATGTTATATTAGTATTACCCATTTATAACATTTTTGTGATAGCTGTTGCAGTTTGATCCGTCAAAGCGAATGAACAGCTTATCATCATTATTAAAAGCAAACTTCTTTGAGAAAGTTAACGAAGATGACATTTTAGTTTCTTGTCTCTGTCCAGATTTTCAACCATCGGTGAGCTATGGCTGTTGTTACATGGTTCATATCATATAATTATTACAATGCCTGTTGCATGAAGGTATGTAACATCATAAAATGATTTAATTTAATTGAACGGTGTATTATAATGTGATTGTGTAACCAGACTACACGTTTATAGCTACGCACCTACAACATTGAACTTGCATAATGAATTAAATTTGCATTATAACTTTGACCCAAATGTCTTAACAAATACTTATATGTTAATTGTCTTCAGCAAACAAGTTTAAATTATGATCCAACGTATGAGTTGGAAGAACTGATAGTTGAGTCAAATCCACTTCATAAGAAGAAGGAGAGGTTGCAGAAACGACGACAGAGTCGTGAAAAAATCCTGAAGAAAAGTCTCAGAAAGAAAAAGTCCGACATAAGTTTGACTGAAGAACAAGTTGAGGAGACGGCTGAAGAAAAAGCAATGAAAGATATCGAAAAACATTTTGTTACGTTCAACCGTGAAAGGTATTTCAAAGTTATCAGGAAGTTTTCAAGATAAAATTGAGCCATCTGGATAATTGCATCATTTGCTCATTGTGTAGGCGTCTTTATATATATACAAAATTATATATATATGCTAAATACATCCAAATTCGGTCCTTTTTTAATATCACATATTTATTTTATTATTTATTATCCAGATTATCAACAGATACGGTGAATGCTGACGAAGTAATGCAAAAAAGCAAAACATCAGTAGATTCCTAGCAAGTTCAGTAATCTGAAACCTGATAGCATACGGTTAGCATTACGCAACTGGTAGCATGCCGTTCTGGCGTTAGTTTGTTAAATAGCTTCAACGTAATGTTAACAGCATAGAAAAATTCCTATACCACGCTATATACCTTAATACATGGCCTCTACGGCAATTCTTATCCATTGTTCATGGTATTATTGGGGCTTTTAAACGAATTTTTACAAGTCGGGGCCCTATGTAAGAGCTGTACAAATATTTGGTGTGCCGTTGTAGCTGAATGTAGGTTAATCAAAATACGTTATTGGTTTATTATCTTGGTATGGAAACTGCTTCATATAAACGCAAGGTAGGAAAAATGCTTGTTAGAGAAGAATGAACTGTTTGCTTTTTTGAAATCCGAGCCTATTTTAAGCCATTGGTCAATACATCAATATCCAAGGTTCTTAAACTGCTACCTCGTAATAATTACACAAACGCTGTTCGGGTAAATTTTTTCATTACTGTTGTTAGAAATATAGACCACTGTCAGCAATTGATATTTTATTAACGTATTTTTATTCTACCTTAGACAAAAAATCAGTGCATGGTGTGTTTTGTTTCTTTTTAATCCTTCGCCATGAAATAATGCAGTGATATCCAAGTGCTTTTGTTTGCTTTCTTAAGTATTTTTCGCATGTTTCTTTTCTTGGCATATTGCCGCACTTGGAAAGTGAATGAGAAACTTTCTAACTTTTGCATTTTTCTAAAAAAGTTTTAAATAGGGTAAAAATCACGATTTGTGAGTGTATGTAAAGTGTGTAGGAAATGAAAAATTGGTCTTTAATACGTGCATTTGTTGTCCAAGTAATTAACTCTAAAAAATTTTAACTGGTGAAATGAACATTTGCCTAAGTGCATTCTGCAAAGGTTGGTGATAGTACTAAGAGCTGTGAGCAAGTTTGAAGTATGTGGAACATGAAGCCATCATGTTGTATGAGTTTGTCGCCTTTGTCAATCGATAGAAGTCATGTTATAACATCGGCATCTTTATCCTCCGTCTAAGGAAAGTCTTTGTACGACTTAAAGTTAGCTGATTACGCTTTAGTGCGATTGCTATGGTCGACTACTTTTCAGCACAACCATCTATTGGACAGCATTGACATCTTTCTTCGTACATCATTGTCGATGTACCAGAGAAGTTTCCATCCTGCAATGTGCAGTATTGTCATCACATCTTCCAAAAATTATCACTGGTGTGTATTCTTGCTGTACAAACTCGGGCTAATTAACAACGCCCTTCTTTAGTGCTATGGCCACCAGAAACCGGGCTCTTGCTTGGGGTAGGATTTCTTTTACAATGGATTTCTTTTCCTATCCACTGATGTGCAGCATTGAAGCAATTTTCATTCATCAGTTTCTTGAACACACCACCTGCTTGTCTGCTTAATTTTCACTTTTTCAACTTATATTTTATGGATTTAACTAATTACATGTTTAGTGGCCGTGCTAGTTGTTACCAGTTGTAAACGTTATTTTTCTTGAGCACGTTTTAAGCCTTTTCGGTTTTATTACTTTTTCCTGTTCATTGGCGCGTGTTAGTAACAACTGTCTAGATTTTTTATCCCTGCCACGCTTTTGACGAAATGTAAAATGGTTGATTGATTGATTGACCATTATAGTTCAAAGTTTTACCAACCTGGTTTTTTTGGCAGCGTTACAAACACAGAAGTGCATTTTTACAATTTGTTAGTCACAAAATTTTCACTATTGGTTTGCAAACTAAGATGCCAAAGAGTGCAGTGGAGCGATGGAATCCGTACTGAGTGGGAATAAAGCCATCAGAAGAAATTTGGTTCGCAAACTATGACATGAAGGAAGAAAGAGTATTCACATAACTGTATTTGTGACTCAATTTATATTTGGTTTTGGTCACACTTTAAAGCCGTTGAAGATTGCCCCACAACAAACATTTTTCATTTTCGTATGCTTATGGTTTCTGAAACGAGTTTTTATGGTTTCGTAATAAATAATTGATTTGCACATGCGCAAAGTCATTTAAGTGAAGGTACAACTAAATGGCGATAAGCGACCAAAATCTTCACTGGCCATTAAAATGTTGCACTCAGCTTGGTTTGTTTAAATTGAATGTCATATCGGTCACAGAAATCAAACGATTGATAATTTCATGTTTTTTCTATGTGTCCACGCAGACATCACTGCTGAATGCTGATCGGAGGATTTCCTTAGACTTATTTCCCTTAAAACTTTTTTCTTAGGTTTTACGTGGTATGGTATGGTAATCTTTATCCATGAAATGAGAAAAGTATTTCCACGACTTAAATCCGGCAACAACTCCTCATCGCTCGAACCCGGTTTACCAAGCTAGCCTTTGCTGTGCAAGTTCCAATTGTCATACATTTTTTATTTTGTTTTTTTAACTTTTTATACAGTTTACCAGAATTTAAAACCGTCCACCAGGTCAGAATTTAGAACTGTGTACTGAACAGGAGTAGCGTAACGTGTCGCAATGCCTTACGAGGCGAGCATTAAAATGGTCTAGCCGCTAGACTCTAGCGCCATAGGGTATCGAACAGGAAACCCGAACCGGAATTATTGCGAATGACTGTACTCTAGTACTTTAGTGCAAGGAAGTGTTAAATGAATGTTTCAATATACAGTAATAATAGGCCTACTAACGATTTCTGTTACTTCTACTATAAAACATTAAAGTTGCATTCACAAGTAGCAAAAAATATAACATACAGTTCTCATTTATTCTCGTGTAGGTTTTAATCCAAATTAGGATTTGCAATAAACAAAAAATCGTTAGTTTTCACGCTTTGCTGTGAAGTATTGCATCATTATTTCAACAGATTTGCCCCTTCGCTTACTCACTGAAGGCCACGTAAACTGTGATACGTCATAAGAAGTAGAAAACAAGTTTGGGGTTTCCCCATGGCTGATATTTAAAACAAGAGTCGACTTGAACACTTGCAGAAGATTTCAGTAGGCAGCCAAATGTTGGTTGGAGGAAGCTAAGAAATGCAGCGGGGTTTGTAGTCTTGTAGATGTCAGTTGACAAATTAAAACGAGTCATACGGTCTGGTTTATAATGTGTTCCTTACTATTTTTGCGTAACAGAGCAGATATGTATAGCTAGGTTAGGTTGCCATGACCATGATATCTCTATTCAACTTCCATGCAAGGCCTGCACCTATGTACAAAAAAATTTTTTTGTTTTCAAAAGGAAGTAGGCCTAGCAAAGTTTTCTTAACAGTTTTTGAAAGTATGGTTTTGGCCAAGTCACAAAGTTGTTTGGCGTTTGTTAATCAACTCGGTTATGTTTTGATATTACTTTGTCTAACGAGGCAAGTAATTTGTACTGTACCAGTCAGTGATTCTGACAACAACGATGCATCTTCGGTAGCGATGGAAAAAGATGACAATGAGCCAATTGAACCCTTTGTTGCAACAAACGAATGGCAAGAGATTAAACCAGGTAAGAAGTTTTAGAAATTCTATTAAATTTACATCTAAATGCTTTTTTGCCAGTTTACCTGAAGACTTACCTGCTGCTGCTGCTGCTGCTGCGTGTATGTTGCTTAAATAATGGTTTGTATAAATGCTTAAATCATCAGCGAAATTATGCATGAATTAGATGCCAAATCCTCGGAAAATATGAAAGATGCAGTCTTGCTGTTGCAAAGTACGATGCCTTTTCATGGATAAGAATCAGGCCTGTGAGGCAATGGTGTTATATTAGCTAAACGTTACTAAAACATTATCAGAAAGTTTCTATTCATGATTAAATAAGACTTAAGGAATGGCTGCCATACTAACTTACTTTGTCACTGCTCTTATGATATTAATAGTTAGTAACATACCACAACAATACTATCTGAGTAACATATTTTATTTGACATATTATACTTTGCAAATGACACATGTCACGACTGAACTTAAACGAATAACACACACAAAATAGTACATCAGAATAAGGAAGAAGTAAACATTAAAAATCATTGGAAAAGACTGAATGTCACCAAACCTACTAATTTATACTTATAAACTAAATGAGTTATTACGTAATTACATTAGCTTCTTTCTCTAAATTGATTCTAGAATTTTCCATAGTAGTAGCATGACTAAAAGTACGCTAATGATTGGCTAATAATCACATTATCAGCACAGCACACTGAAATCTATCAATAATGGCGCTGCAACGAACACAGAACAGTAATGCGAACAAAGCGTAGAACACTTGTTGTTGACAAAGCACTGTCAAGATTGCATTCTACATGTGGTGAATGTGAATCAGCGCTCACCACACTTCAACATCGAAGAAAAAAGTGACCGCTTATAAACAGTAAATCTACGATGGCAGCGCTGAGTCATCAGTCTGAACAAAACAAGGCAGTAACAATTCTAAGGCAACTTAGTAAATGCCATAATTGATTGGATTAGTTGCACCTAACAGTTAAAGCAACATTTCACTTTAAGTAACACAAACATTGCAATTGTTTGTGCACCTGTGCATTTGGAAGTGATGAAAAATGTCCGCGTTACTTTTTGTTGAGTTGAAATCTGTGTATGTCCGTAGGTCAGGCTATTCCCAGGGGCCTCCATGTAAAGATGGACATCAATAATGGTGGGAAGTGGGCAAAACTGATGGATGAAAACTCAGATGAAGATCGAAATGCTCTGGCGCAAATTCCATCAAACAAGAACGAAGAACTGAAGGATTCTTCTGAAAGGTTCTGTTTATTTCAGTGCTGTTGTAAAAAAGATTCATTTTGAGCGTTTGTTTTATATTAAATGAATAATTTTCAAAAATTGCAATATACCATTTATGATTATATTGTAATAATAAGTAGCAAATTTGCCAATATGTTGCTAGTGGGAATGTTCCAAAATACCGAATCGATGAATTAAAAAAAGCATTGAAGAATTTTAAACAAGAAAATAAAAGTTCTTTACAACCTGATGTAAGTTGCATTTAGCATCTATTTACAGTATTGATAAATTAATGAAAAAGTAACTATGGTTGTCGTAAAATTATATAAACAATAATGTTAAGGGCCATTGGACTCTTAAAAAAAAACATGCAAGTTAATATTTTAATATAGTTAAATTAATTTAATATAGGTCCTTGTGAGATTGTAACATGAAATCTCTATTAATCTATAAATCTCTCTATCAAACTATTGTGCAGGATGAGCAAGCAAAGAAAAGTTTTCGGTCTTTGGATGAGCTAAAAGAAGCTTTCGATCAACTTGACCTTCAACAAGAGACCGACGTTGAAGTCATGAAGCGACTTGTCGCGACTTTGACAGATGCCAAGTCAAGCATCGAGGCAAAGTATGTTGCTTTGCAGGATCTAGAGTATTATGTCCATCAGGTATGACTGGTGTATCTTGTATTTCTGCATTTCCTTCCATCTTTATTTATTTTAGAGTAATTTATCTTGAGTTGTCTCAAGAAATTCAAGGTTATCTGTTGCTGAGCTTCACTTGCGATTTATTCCTGTTGTTTAAAAACTTTTTCATGGTTTCTTTATCGTGTTGTTGAACATTGTATCTTCAGATTGACAATGCTAATGATCTTGTCACATTTGGAGGGTTCGATATTGTCCATAATACACTCAACGACACTGATGTAACTCTCAGAGAAGAAGCAGCTCATGTGATTGGTTCAGCAATGCAAAGTAATCCCAAAGTTCAAATAAAGGTTATTTTTCAATGTATTGTTATTCAATGTTATTTTTTCTGTCATTATTCTTCTTAATTTTGTATTGTGATGTATATTTGTATTTTCTATATGCTGTCATATTATGTTTGTGATACTCAGTAGATAAATTCCGTATTTGTCGGCTTTAATAGGCGATCGAATCTGGCGTGCTTTCAAAATTACTATTTATGCTGTCCAGTCAGCATGAACCGATGACAGTGCGCAAGAAATGTATCTATGCTCTATCCGCTATGCTACGGCACTTCCCATTGGCTCAAATCAAGTTTGCTGAGCACGGAGGTTTTGCTGTTTTACTGGAACTATTTTCACAAGCAAGTATTTACTTTAATTTTGGATTCGCATTTTCTTCAAAAGTTTTTACGGGTGAAAATTCATGTTTTGGTTAGTTTGCAGGCAATTAATCCCAATGTAGGTATACTAGTTTTTCACTTTATTTATTTTCAATAAAGCAAAACATGAGACAGCTGCATATTAAAGCAATTCGTTTATTAAATGACATAACTGTGGAAAGGAACAATGCAAAAGCCGCCACAGATGATCCACAAATTGTAGAGAGAAGAAAGCAGTATAACAGGTTCATTTACAGGAGAAAAGAAAACATAAACAAATTATTAACATATATTTATTTTTGCTACTGAACTGTTTTATGAAATTTCAATCAAACGCTCGGCGCTTTTTACTGACACGTTTTATTATTTCCCGCGATGTGCAACGAACTCAGGTGAAGATTGGGAAAATGACCTAAGCTTTTCGTCTCCTCAGAGTTCCCATGCAGCGTCTTATAAACGAATTAGGTTGGTGTGATGCGATATCTTCATTACTCACAAGCCAGTCTCACAGCGAAAGAGAAACCGTGTTAGACGCTATGAGAAATATGCACGTTTACTGTGCATCCAATTTCCAGACACAAAACGTCACCGTTTTGCTTAAGACGTTGAAGGTGAAAAGTGTGGTATAAATTAAAAGTGACTATCGATTAAAAGTTTCATAAAATATTCAAAAGGTATCAAAGCTTTGACATGAGTAGTAATGCGATTAAATAACGAGTAGGAGGAATACAAACAACTCTCGGACGAAGAGAGAGAAGAAGGGGAAGCTGATGGTTATTTCAAGCTTCTGTTTGACATCACTGATTCCGTCCTGGCAACTTGCAAGTTAAATTCTTCTTCGAAGGATGAATTATGATGCTGAAAAAAGCCTTGCTGTGACGTGCCTGGCACTTGATAGAGCGTAATACGAAGAGGAAGCGATACAGACAGAGGTTGCAGAATCTGAACTGGTTTGTGAGAGAAAATGTTGGTTTTATGATTACATTATTCTGATCTGAGATGCTTTCAAATTTGCTGGTTTTGAATGCACAGCTCATTTTGTAATATGCATCACATTGTGCTATTTACCAAAATAAAATATATTATTTATTGCGTAAGTTAGTGATACATTCCAAAATTTATGTGATGATCGGCAGCACATTTATAATCATTTTTATGTTTGAAAAACTTTAGTACTATAAAGATTGAGGTATTTGAAAATTTTGCATTTGTTTTAGTCTGTTGTTTGCCAATAAAATAACATCAAGTTAGCCGCAGTCGTGGACCAGGAACAGCCCAACAACGATATAACATATGTAGCCTATAGCAGTGGTTCTTAAACTGGGGGGCGTGTAACATTCATAAGGGGGGCGCGAGAGATGACAAACTGTCTATTATATGAGCTATGTCTAAACATGCTTTCTTGACTTTCGCTATAGGTTCATTTTTAATAAAATTTTAAAGTGTGTCACGATGGCAATTGTACTTTTGAAATTTGGATTCTGAAATACGTTAATTGTTACATCATAATATTTGTTGTCTCCGCATTGAAGTGTATTGTTTTCGTTTGCTCATTCACGCACTCCTAGCTCGACTAACTGCTCTTGTGTTCTCTTTTTGCTGTGACTTGTTTTTTCTCAGAACGGGGGGCGGCGTAACAAGAAAAACTTTTACAAATGTATCACTTGTAGAAATACTTAATTTACACTAAATTCACTTTCTTTAGTTTTACAATTATGATGTATACAGGAAGCCAGATGTTTTTGCTACTAACCTGTAAATATCCGATCAGTTTACGACGTATAATTTTCGAGTCATTAACGATTGAAAATTTGTGTGCAGTGTCGGCCACACATAGTAAAAATAGTAATGTCGCGCACCTGGTTTAAATACGGTAAAACCAACGTTAGCCAATATTAAAACCGTAAAATGAAGTAAAACTTAATTTTAGTATTGATTTAATAACTAAGTATTTCAGTAATTAAACTAATTGTATTGACACAAAATGAGTGGAAAAAAGAGAAAGTATGACCAAAATTATCTGAAGTATGGCTTTATAGGTACCACAGTGAACGGAAAAGTCGTACCGCAATGTGTGATATGCTTAGAAAAGCTAAGGAACGACGTTTTGAGACCAAGTCGTTAGCAGCGTCATCTTCATGAATATAAAAACAAAACCTAGGAACAAAGAACTTGACTGTGAAGCCGACCTAAGACGTGCATTATTTTCCACAAAGCCCCGAATTAAACGTTTGGTTTCCTAAAAACAACTACATCCTTCACATTAATGAAAGTTAATTGAAAATAAATTGTTGTTTTGTTTAATGCTTTTTTATTTTGCATTGAGGTGGGGCGCGGATTTTTTAGTCACCGTCAAGGGGGGCGTGTGCCAAAAAGTTTAAGAACCCCTGGCCTATAGCGTAATGACTTACGTTGTTCTATATCGTAATGGCCTTTTGGAAACGTGTTAACTGTAAACGTTGACGCATGTTCATTTTTCGAATATCTGTAGTCCTGGTGAATAATTCAAACAATTCCACATGAAATCAAGTAAAATTAGAAAACAATATGACAGGAGTGAGCAAATGTATTCAATGGAAGAGCCATTTGCAGAAAATACAAGTACCAGAGAGACTCAAAATTATTTCAATACAAAAAATAAGCCTTTGTTTTGGCTCAGTTTTGCATGGCAGATTAGACATAGAGGTTTATTTCCTTGACTAGTAAACGCATAGTTTTCTTCCCACTCTAGATTAAAACCTTTGTTTTCATCTTCACATTTTCGTTTTTTGCTGGCATTACATGTCATCGTTTTCGTTTTACAGTGTATTTAAGTAGACTAAACTGAGCTAAAGCTTACTGTCTTAGCAATGAAATTGCGTTGACTTGCTGTTAACTAACTCTTCGGATTCTATGTCTACTGCTACGTCATAAACGAAATGCTGGCCTAAATAAAGAAAAGAAAAAGAGAGAAACGTTCATAAACGGGAATCTTGATAACCTTTACAATTTTTTTGGAATTTTACGATTCGACTAGAAGAGCTACAAAAAACATGCCGGCGAGCCGCAGTTTGCCCACCACTGCAATATGACATACTTTACTTGATAAAACTGAAGAATTATATCGAAAGTTGCATACAAACAAGTTCGGTCAAATTCATGGGCCTGCAGTCCTAGGATAAAACATCTTGGGCTTGGTGGCCATGCTAACCTTCCGTTGTTGTTGCACCACTGTAAATTACTTCCTGCACGTTTCAAGCTCTCAAGGCTTATCCGCTTTTCTACCGTTTGTTGATTGTTTCTAAGAATATTGCTTGTTTGATCAGTCTACAATGACATTAACACAATACTTTTCGCTTCCAACAGTCGATGGGAAAATTAGACAATACGAATACGACATCCAATACCATATACTTACCAATCTAAAGTCGTATTAACTTACTGAGTAACCTAACGTCAAGGTATTTTGTGCATAAACTTCATTTTATATCTGTAGCCTACTTTATTTACAATATTTTTGGACGTGATGTTTTTAAGTGAAGCATAAAAAGATATTTTAAGTAGCTCACCTAGCCTGTTGTTAAAGATAGGTTAAGTAAGGTTAGTGTTACTGGAAGAATGGTTTGCAAAAAAGTAATTTTAGCTATTTATGGTTTAATTGAAGTTAGACTTAAATTATAAGGAAGGTTTAGGTTACTACGCTTTCAGATTTAAATTAACTTAACACAAAATGAGAAAAATAGCCTTAAACATTTATTTTCTGCTTTCAACGATATAAAGAATCGTTACATATATATCGTTATATATAGTGGTTTATATAAAGGTCGTTGCTACTTTCCGTCAAAATAATGATAACCTATTTAGAAGAACACATTTTGGGACTTGCCCTATCATTTTGCGTCATGATAACATTGTTACGGTCTGGTGCGTCGTGTACGTTTATTTCCCGTTCCACTTTGCTTATTTGTTTGCATGGGTTCGGTTTTGATAGACTGAGCGGTAAGATTGGGTTGGAATTGTCACCAATATGCAGTTAGTCTACTTCCGACTGAGAACTAGGAGGAGGAGGCTAGATCGTCAGATTTCTTTCATGGTTTTATTTCCTGAACATGTTATAATTGCCGGTTTGCTGTAGCTCTCTGGTTTTGTTGTACATGCTGCGAATGCAATCCACAGGGTACAGACCACGGTAAAGTTTTATTTAACTTTAATAAACATAGTCTGTTAACAGGACGATGCGCGTTTTGGTTTCTGAAAACTGGCAAGCCTAAATAGGGCCATTTAGCAGTTATCATTAAGCTGCCAGAAATTTTATGTGCTAGCCCGATCTGTATATCATGGCAGGATTTGCCGAGATCTTGGGTGTACAGCTGCGATAATTCAGTTGTGTTAGTGTGCAACGGTTAGCCAAGTGTGCACCTGTTCAATCTTTTTCCAGTGCATTTCTAAGCTAACACTTTCAACTATATAGATATATCAGGTCTAGTGCAAAAGTGCACAACCAGATGACGCCACAATTTGAGTAGCTGGGTCTAGTAAGCAAAGTCATCCTGTGGTTGTGCACTTTTGCATTAGGCCCGATTTTTTCAATCGATTTATCTGTAAGCTTTAAAAATTTTCATTGTTTGTGATCGAAATTTGCCCAATCGTTATATGACTAGATGAAGCCACCTTTGCTCATTCGTTACACTTCGATGATTCTAAACATTTTCACAGTTTTGCAAGTGACCTTTTCTCTGCTACGAATACGTTTTACTATATAAGTGTTTCATGCAATGCGTTGTGTACTCGTATGCAACTTAATAATGTTCAAGAATTTTGACCGATTTACACCTCGGAACAACTGCTCATGGTTGAATATATATAATAAGCTGCATAGACTTTGCATTTGTTTCTTCCTTCTTAGAGTGATAGTGGTAAACAAGTCGCTACAGCGAAGAAATGTTGTGCTTGGTTGGTTCCACAAATGAAAAATGGCCAGATATGGTTATATCAACTTATATACAATTCAAATAAGCTATTGTGCGAAGGTCTGTTTAGACTATTAGACGGCTATGTGCATAACAAAGTCAAGTTTACTTTAAATTTATCTTAGGTGTGAAGTTGCCATGAAATACTCGCTGTGGGAGGGCTATGCCATTGACCACTTGCAGACTTGATATAGTCTACTTTTCGGTCGGTAATGCACCATATACGGTTATTTGTTGTGGATATTGTTGTAAAATGTATAGGTACAGCTCATAGCAGAGTATATCCTGCCGTATTATGTCAAAACCTAAACCATTTAAAGCCAGTTCTGAATAATTGAGTCTTTGTTAATTATAAATTTACGTTAAATTTGCCTAGGAAAATATAATACAAACCACAGTGGAAAGTGTGGCATTCTTGCCATTCTTGTACGCACACATGAACACTTTCATGTTTATCTTATCATGAACAAGGCAAATTAGGTATAACGTTTCCACACGAAAGCATAGAAGGAAGGATTAAGCACACACCATCATGTCAAAATTGGTGTTTCGGCGTGCACAATTCCTCATCGAAAAATGACAGTACCTTCCAATCTGGGCCATGGCCTTACAAACCCTAATTTTTCTCTTTACGTTTTACGATGAAAAGTAAAATTTATTTTTAAGCATTGTAAAAATTCACCCCCCATCCTTAAGCAATGCAATTTTTTGGTATATATGCATATAACAATGTGATTTTGTATACATTAAATTAAATTATAAACATTAAATTATTATGCATATAATATTTATAATTAATATAATACATTAATATAATTATTATACATTAAATTTATGGCACTTGGAGTTATAAGGCAGACTTAAAAGTATAATTGTATAATATTATTGGCAAGAAATTGTGTGTGCGTTGGTTAAAAATTTGGCACACAACGCTCAAAACCCTTCGTTTATCATCAACGAAGGCTGGAAAATGGTGGACAAACTTTGTTTGTTTGTTAATAATCGTGTGCATTGCAACTGTGGATTCATGTTAACAATTCTTCGAACTTCATATGTATAATACTGCACTTTCCCCTGTGGATGTTGTGTTTTAGAATCGAGTATGAGTTAAAATTTATGTGCTACATGGATGTAAAGAGTGCAGTTGATGTATGTTTTCAAGTGATAACAGAGGTCTTAGTTGTAAGTAGCCTGCATTATCTTGACTAAGTTTGACTCCTTTTTTCTGTTCAAATCAGTAAGCAATTGTAACTATTAAACACACTTGCATGCTTGGCAAGCTCTTGGCAAGCTGCAAGCGAATACAAGTGTCTATTAATACTCTTTTTGTGAACATGATTAAGGTTTATAAGGTAAAGAAAGTAATCCACTGCTCACAAAACAACTGGTTATTGAGTTTGAAGTTCCACCCTCCAGCATTTTCTAAAGAGCGTCTGATACTCTTTATTGCCGATCTCACAATGCGATGTAGTACATCTGAAGAAGAAACCATTTTGCTGGTTTTACTGGTATCACAAGACTCATCAGAGAAACAATTTTTAGACAAATATAGTCGTTAGTGCAGAACTCATTGGTTCTGCTTCGGAAATTACACAATGCCTTCTACTGACAGCGAAAATCGAACTTGTGGATATTTGGCCATCGATGAGGAAGATAGGCGCAAAAAATTTCAAAGACGTTATTTCATCTTAGATAAAAGCAAGGGTTTGCTGGAGTGGTTCACCGACAAACCAACAGTGAGTTATGTTTTTGAAATAATAATAATATATTAGATGTTGGATTGTTCAACATATTAACTGTTACATGTGCAATTGCTGATAGAGTATTCATGAAAAAACAACTGAGTTACAGTATTTGTATTTTGACCTGGGCAATTACTTCGACATTTGGTTTGAGTGACCAATGGCAAAAGACATATGCCATATATATATACTTGCTCTATTGTATGTCTGGCATTTTAGACTCACTATTGTGACGTTATATGACCAGTATGGTATCATATATAAACATAAGGAAAAGCATTGGAATAGCGCTACTGTCACTGGTGTATGAAAAGTGATAAACCCGAAAAGAAACTGATCAACGCACACAGGTTTGAATGCTTGTGTTTGCAACATATGTACATAACCTTTCAACCTTCCTCTCTGGGTTACTTGCTTCGGTCCTAAAAGTGTTTTGAGCAGAATAAAGTAATTCCAGCATTGCTAGGGCAAGTACGTGCTTTGCTTGAGGGAGATTGCGAGGGAGAAAACTAAAAGCACCCAAGGCTGTGCATAGTTTTTGAGTTCGTTTTGAAGCCCATTACTTTTCATCCACCCCTCATATAATATGTAAATTTATACATTAATGCAAAACTTTTGTTTATGCAAATCTTTTACACAGCGCACCATAAAAATTTTTTAGGGAATATGGTTTTTTCAGTTATCAAGTAAACTGCCTTTCTGTGCATACATTAGAGTCAGCTTAACAATACTTATTCCATTGTACATATAACATTGATAGTGATCTCAGGTTTGAACTGCAACATACGTACCAAATGGTTACAATAAGCACTACAAAATGTTACATTATTTCCATGTTTCCATCGTTATTTGAGAAGCTGTCATTGAAGTTATTAAAAGTTTCGCTGCTACTTTATCGCTCACCTTCACTCTTTATCGCTCTACTTCAATCATATGAAAAAATAAACACAGTAACAAGCACTGTTCCCTCTAAACTGGGCGCGTGTGCAAATGCGCACTGCTGACACTGTCTCCACACACAGAAAATCTGTGCTGCGCTCAAGAAAAACATCCAACCTGAATTGAAAATAAAATAAACGCATAATAATGACCACAGTGCGCACGTCTGATGCAAAGAACATTGCCGCTCACCACAATTCAACAGACTCTCTGACTGCAGCAGAAGGAAAAAGTGCATATGCGATAGAAAACATAAACATATAGCTATGGTTTTCTTGGTGCTCTGTTATCATCAGGTGTACAAAGTTTTTAGTTAAGTTTTTAATCCCTCTTGTTAACAACTAAATTCTTAACTAAACTTTATCAATCCTGAGTATATACTATATACTATGTTTGTTTTTATTTTATCGCGACAAAATTGTGCTTGAAATTTTCAGAATATGACTGACTCCAGCCAACCCTGTGGCATGCTCAACCTAGATTACATCACTATTGTAGATGAAGCAAGACGAATGAAGAAGAACTATTGTTTTGGTTAGTATTTCATCCCAACTCAACTGATGGCAGTTCCAGGTCAAAGGTTTTAAAAATTGTGTTGTTTAGTGATCAACACTCCATTCCGACCTTATTACATGCAAGCTAGAAATGATGATGAAATGAATGAATGGATTAAAATCTTGAACGATGCAGGAAAGATTACGGTGAAATCTCTTTGTTGCTTATTCTTATTTACCATCAGTTGTCCGAACTAAAATGTCAATTGCATTTACGATGCCCTGCATCTCTTAATTGCCTCATTTTCTAACTATCCTGCGTGCATCTTCACTACTAGCTTCTTTAATATGGAAATATATATATACATATTTATACCACAAAGTGAAAAATGTAATTTTTTTAGTTTAATGCTGCAATGAACGCTTGTCACAGCCCACAGTGATCGTTTCTAAGTGCAAGAAAATTTATATCACATAACATAATTTCTGAATGCAAAAATGGTTTTCCATCGTAACTCTGTTCAGGTTCCACCCGAGGCCATTCATCCCCAAGTACCGGCCATTGAAGAATCTGAATGTGCTGATATTCAGGATAGCTCAAGTTTTTCTGGCGAAGGCATCGTTGATGTTGGTGAAACAGCTACATACCGTACTGAAATTATCGGAAACGTCGTTATAAAAAGAAAACTGAACGAACCAAAGGTATGAGGATGGTTCCAAACTTTTGTCGCATCGTTCCAATGTATATTGATATTCGATATAAGTTACTTTTAGTCGTGCAGTTTTAGTGACAATATTACACCACATGCAGTGAGTCACTGCAACTGAAAGCATTGTGACGTCTAACGGCCCAGGTCATTGAAACGATAATGCAATTCAGTCAGTGCCAAGTAAACTCCTGTTAAAAGTTGCATTTCATATGTTACAGTCATGTTTCTACTTTGAGTTCTTAATATATCATCACAATGCAATATTGATGATATCATAGACGATATCAATGGGTATTATTACATCACTATTTGAGCAGGAGTTGGAAGAAATACCAGTCTCTCCGTCCTTCAACTCAACCGGCTCCGACATGTTCCCTTATCAACAGGTCGACAACGTATCGTTGCAGATGGCTTCCATGGGTGTAATTGACGATACGGACGTTGTTAAACGCGGGTGGGCTGTAAAGCAAGGACATGTTGTGAGTTACAAGTGACAATAAATTTAACTCTTGTTACAAATTGATGAAAGTTTTTTCGTCGTTGGTCTTATCTCATTCTTGTATGCTATGTGACTTTATCCCCATTTATTGCTAAGTGTGTTTGGTGTATATACAGCACACACAGTATTATGCACACCCTGTAAGCCAGTACAAATTAGAAGAATCCATTTTCGTGTAGTGTTCTATAGCGTCAATTTTTAATAATTTTTAAAAATTTTCCGTGCAGCGAAAAAACTGGAAAAGAAGATATTTCATTCTAAAAAATGACGGTTTTACCTACTACAAATCTGAACATGTATGTTGGGTTGGTTTTCTTTTGAACACGTATTTCACATACATGCATATATAACCATATATGTATATATATATGCATAACAAGTATGTCTTGTGTTTTGATGAGTTATTCTACTTACTGTACGAAAGCGTTTCCTATTTATGATTGGTTCACTCCATAGTCTTTGACTGCACAAAAACAGTCCATTCCGTTGTAACATTTGTGTATGTGACCTCTGTGCATAGCATCACTTTGCCCATTGCTTACAGGACAAAGAACCACTCCGAACCATCCCGATAAGTGAAATTTTAACGGCCAGAGCAGACGACGGAGAAGCGTCAAAACTACGGGACAATCTGTTACTTATTGCCACCACAGACAAGATCTATTACATGCAGGTAGCATTTTATGACGTGCCTTTATGGTTCAGGGGCTGGGGGTTATCCTGTGTGTGTTGTAAGTTCACTTTGCTCATTTTAAAGTTTCGATTTGTTGTTTGTTTTGTAGCTTGTAAGGAGGGATATGGGTTTGCATAGTGCAGGCCAAAAGCCCATGAGTTAAAGTTGGGTTGGAGTTAATTATAATTATAACGCGGTCTAGGTCTTTGTTTGCCCTGATTGACTGTTAATCCATTCCGTTCATTTAATAATTACAACAGGAAGTTGAGCGGTTGGGCCCAGTGATTATGTACGTAGTTACATTTGTGTGCTTCCATGACGTAATCGCTGACCATCCGGGTTTTGTATTAATAATACATCGTAATCAACTTATTCAGTGAATTAAACGTGAAAAGGTCACTTGTGCTATTGTTAACAGACCGAGTGTTGTGGCGGGAAATAGTTTTGTAAATTGTTTTGATTCCATGATTTGTCATGATTTAAAACCTGGTGTAATAAACTTACACCGAAGTTGATTTTATAGGTTCGATGAAGAATGATCATACAAAGTATGTCAACACTTTAATGCTTATTTTTGACGTTATATAATCTACTTAACTTGTTTTTGTTAGGCCGATAGCCCAGATGATATGACGTCATGGATTGACGCGTTTAACACTGCAATCAAAGCCAACAGACATTTGGGCAAGACGAACCAGGTATATGCGGGCACGTGATCTTGTTTGGAATGTTACGTCGACGAGACGTTTTGTGCTTTATTTTCAGTTTGCATGGGAGTCGGATCATTTATTTTGCTTTTAAAAATATTTGTGAGTAATATGGCAAATATTTAAAAAGCCACGTGCTTACTTAATAAATCCTGACTTTCACTTTCTCATAGCAACCATGGCCGTCGTCGTCATGATAGTGTTTAACCATACACCTCATTCAGTTGCGTGCCTTAATAAGAATGGTTGGTATTTCTCTCTGCATCGTCATTTGATCAAAGGCACTCGCGTTTTCTTGTTTGTCATGCAAACTTCATAGACTTCATCGCTAAATAAACCTTGATAACAAATCTTGATACTTCAGTCAAACGGAGAATTGATTCGTGTCAATTTATGATTCTTACAAGCGAAGGAAAATTGTCCGTTTAGCGCATAACCTTAAAGCGCATAGCATAGCGCGTAACCTTACCTAACTTACATTTTGAGTAAAATGAATTAATGTGATACATGGTAACGGCACATACCAGACATGTTCCACCAATAGAGTCGGTTGCAATCACACAAAGTACATTAATATGTAGTTGTTTATTCAGTTGGTCTAATTAGCAATATTAGATTAGGTAAGGCTGTTTGCATCCCATGTCTGTAAATGGTTAATGTTTTTGGCATTATGACAATTTTTCTTCTCTATTTTTATGCCTCAAACAGGTCAAGAAATCGAGCTCATTCAGAGATAAATTGCGCTCAAAGTTGCAATGGTGACCGAATGCAGGTAGTCTGTTTTGTGACTTGTGAGAAACTAACGGTTGTTTCTAACATTTCCAGAAACACGTAACACAATAGAAAGGTGTATTTGCATGACATTAGGTAGTCCACATGTGGTGTGTTGCAAAGCGTTGCATGTAGTACACAGAGCTGTTGATGTAGATTGTAGAAAGGGCCTAAGCATAATTTTCTCACCGGTATTGTTGTTGATTCACTTTTCTACTACTTTTGTTCGATGCTGAACCTTGGTCTTCATTAAGCAATATTGCTCTCGAATTTCAGATAACACGATTCGTGCTTTTCACTTTTTCTTAAACAAGATACACGAAAATCTTATAACTATACAAAGCAATAAAAGTTTTAATATTTTCATGATTAAAAAGAAGTTTGTAGAAAACACAAGTTGTCAATGCATTCATAGTCATACAAATACATCAAACGAACAAACAGTTTTATCAACAATTTGCTAGTTGGACTTGGTAGAAGTTACAAATTGACATGAAATAAAGCACTTTTGTATGCTTCATTATTTAATTAATCGTCATTGCATGCCATTGTGAAGTAATTTAGTTGACTTTGCTTTGCATCATTTCACCAGGTTAAACGTTAACATTTACATCGCCAATCAAGCCCGTTTGCTTTTAGCTTTTGTTCACAGCACGGTTGATGTGCAATGTTTATTTTATTTTCATTTTTTTCAATTTTAGCGCGGTTATATATAATTAAATCTTTTTGCAAACGTACTCTTATTGTTAATTATCAACTGATTTCTTGGAACATGATTTCATTTATATAGGCTGCTGTAGAAGTTGACACTAACCAAGTTGACACTAATTTTGTGGGTCAATTCACTCCTGGGCATTGCTGTATAGAATTGATGCGTTCGATGACCTTATAATGTTTGACCGAGTTGACATATTTTCACTGACCAATTAGCCGACTGGATTTATATGAGACGAGCTTTGTTTGTGCCGCCTTTTCTAGACCCATCTCCCTAAAGAGCAAGCAGTATTATCTTTAAATGGGGCCACTTCGTATTTCAGTGTGTTGCCAGGTGACACTTTTGTCCCCAAAATCAGCTACAGCCGAATGGGCACACCTGCATGTAGGATTAGGTCTGCGATTTTCGATGGCATCTTCTGCTTTTTCACCCTTTTCCCATCGCTGTAGGGCTTCAGTTTTGGGTCAGACTTGAGCCTCCAGGCTACTCTGTAATGGCCCCACCTTTTACACCTGAGGCTCATCTGTTGTAGCATAGCAGGCTGGGACGAGAGCAGCAAAGTTCTCTGGTTTTATGTCAGGCTGTCATTGTCTTAGCTTTTGGTCCTGGAAATTTTGCAATTTACCCCATTGATGGGACCCTTACGTTTCAGAACAGACCTGGGAGTAACAACAACAAAGGAGTGGCTCCAATTTCATTCGTAACTCCAAAACTGAAGCCTTGTCACCGTGTGCAGTTTATGGTCATACCCACTACCCAAAATTGTTGAATGTAGCAACGTGATTTATGATAGCTTATGTGGTCTACTTTAATTTAAGTTTTTGAACATTAAGATTTTATTTGGATAAATCTTACACACGCAAAGGAGAAAATACCCCTTGGAGCCACAGAAATACAGCAAAAGTCATGCCTCATTTTACTTTAGTGCCACGCCCCACTTTAGTGTCAATTCAGGCAAACTCTACTGCTGTAGAAATTCTATTAACATGCATGTCACTATTTGCTCTTGATTGTAATTAAAACACATCAGATTTTTCAACTAATAGTCACTAACAATCGTTTATATCATTGCGTTAACTATGGCTTTCCATTTTTGTTGCTATTCTGTAAGTTGTTACCATTTCAGTTTGATTCGCATGATGGTGAGTGCATGTATTTTTGGCCAGGTGAAAAAGAATTTGGCAGCAACGAAAAGTAATGCTGCTGCAGATGGAAGGACTAAGGGGAAACCCTCCCTCCTAATGACAACGCAGTCCCAGAGCACCAATAATCTCATTCCTGTCGTGCCTATCTTACAAACCCTATCTACACAGGTTGCCGACCGGGAAGGTTTCAGTTTAGGAAGATCTTTCGACAAGTTAGATGAAGCACACATCGGTGGGCACCGGCCCTTGTCGCACTTTGAGAAAAGAACCTCATCGCATTCGATCGGCCTTCAAGGCAGCTCACAGGACAGTATAGGCTACAACACGTGCAGTAATGATTCGCTTGATAACATTCTTGAATCTCCGTCGCTGAAAATTAGTGAAAAAAAGAAAGCTAAGGCTCACAGAAGAGCCGACTCAGAAGTGACTTTTCTCACTACTCATACCGTAGAGTCAATGACCAGCAACATCAGATTGGGCAAACAGCTCTACGACCCTTCCACTTATCACCTTGAAAACATTCAATCAGGACCCGAAACTAAAGTGCTGAACCAAAGGTCCAGTTCAGTCGAGTTAAGTCAATCTTCGCCATCATCCAGCCGTTTTCCAAGTGCAAACTATGTCGCTTCCCATTTAGATCCGAAAGTTGATTTGAGATCAGCTGTAAAGCCGAGTTCTGTGAAGAAGAAGAAGAACAGCGGTATCATGTTCTCACTCAACACAATGCTAAACCGAAAGCAAGATAGAATCAAAAAAGAAAAGACATATTATTCCACTCAGAGAAAATAACTAACAACGTGGCCGATAAAGCCGTTTCCCCATGCCATCAATGATTCGGGCTTGCTCCGTTTTGAGTAAAAATTGGCCAATAATGCAGTAGCAACGTAATGTGTTGCAATGTTGGCAAAATCTGCCCTTACGAGATCGCGTTGCCGGCCTGTGTAAGACTATCAGATAAACTTGCAAGAGTGATTCTTGCTTATGGACTGTTTTGAGAGATACATCTGTATACGGTGAAACTTCATTTATCAATTGTACATGTGTTGTGTTCATTTAATATCGCTTCAGTGTGTCTTAAGCATAACTACACTTATTATGCTGTAGTTAAGCATGTCTCAGGTATTCAGGGAATGACTCCTTTTATCATCTTCAATTTAGGATCTTATTATATTCACACAACACCCGATTTTTGGGCATGACAACCCTTTAATGTCACTGGGCTTTGATTGCTGTGATTCTGTATTCTGCATTCTGAAGCGTTTTATATTTACTCTATGTATCAACAAGCACGTCGTATTTAAGTGAAATACTAGTCAACTTTATTATACTGCTATACACTTTATGTTAATGGAGTTGAGCATGCCGTGGCTTATGTCAGTATGAAGTGGCATACCTGATGGCTGGCATACCCCAATGTGCATTGACATTTGTCCTTTCAAGTGACGCTCACCAACCCTATGATGTATTATATAACATGCCTTGCTGGCCTAGCCCCTTTCTTCCCCAAGTGCAATTTAATTCAAACAAGGTCGTCAACGAAGTGAACTCGTAAAATTAGAACTCCTTAACACACAGTTCGCCGCCTAGCGTAGCATTCCTCAGTCACAGTTTGTAAAATTTTCTGAAAGCGCTGTGTGCACTAGACATACTATTAGGCATTTATAAAAATCTCGTTTCTTAGTGCAATTAGAACTTATTACAATTGTGTTCATGTAGTGCCAAGGTTATAAGCAAACATAATATTGTGACATTGTGCGTGTGTGATTGGATAAGATCAACAAATCGCTATTGTTTCTCTTATGTGAAATTTTGCATTACATTCCATAAACAGGATGTGTTATTGTTGAAGGTGATACCGGTACCCTTGATTGGTCACTGAGTATCGAAAAGGGACCGCATCGCTGCAAGCCTGTCGTCATCGAGCTGCTTAGACCTTTGTGTTTTTAGTTTGACCTATTGTGAGGTGGAAATAATTTACAGCTTCTTGCTCTTCTTCTTACGTGCTAGTACGCAACGTCCTCGTACAATCGCTCAGAATAGACGTAGCTTAGGTTTTGGGATACCATAACAAGCAGAGGCGCAGAGCGATGTAAATTTTAACTAAGCTTTTTGGAGATCACCACAGTAACGCTCGACGATTATAATCCCACTTGATTTTCTGACTAACTCCAATCAAAGGTTTATGTCAATCCCGGTAAAAATTTCAGACTAGGTAATCCCGAGCACACAAAAAAGTCAAGGGATAAGTAGTTTGTATTGTGTTGCCTGAGATTATAACTGCCATGTGTTTGTGGCGTACACTGCCACCTTTGTTTTGTAACCAGTTACGTAAAACTAATCAGTGTCTTGATTGAGGTATGTGCGTAGGGATGTACAGGGTGGGTCAGAAAAACCTACCACATTTCAAATTGTTACCGTACCAAAGCTGTAGCAGTCTGACAGAAGGTTGAATTGAAATTTTGCAGCAAAGGACTTACCATTTGTGTTTCAGGTTTTAGTTTTTATAAGTAAATAATGTTTTGTGCAAATTTTAAAAATTTTGTATCTGTATGTAAAACGGCCTGGACTGGCGTGCCGTGCCAACACCGTGCATTTATTGTGGAAGATTTCATTAGAAATGGGGAATCTGTGACTCGAACGCTAAGAAATTTTAAGACTCATTTCAAACTAAACCGTAACGACCCTGGACCCAATCGAAAATCTGTAATGCTCTGGGTCAAAAATTTCAGAGCTACGGGTTCAGCACTAATTTGAAAGCCACCTTGAAGGCCTCGAGGGCGCCATCTACATCTCGAGGGCACCACCTACAGGATGGAATAATTAAAACATAATTACATCAAATGGTAACCTTTTGACTTTGAGATGAGACAATAAATGTTTTGATTGCTTATAAATTTTGTCTCTTTTTCCTAGTTTGAAATGTGGTAGGTTTTTCTGACCCACCCTGTACAATACAGAATAATTCATTAATTATATTCTAGAATAGTTTATTCCGGGTCCAGCATTTTGAATCCTACTCTATAAGAGTTAAAAATATTCAGGCCATTCGTCAAGGATTAGCCCATAGGAAAGGGAAAAAGGAATGCACGGATTTAGCCATTCGTATGGGCTGAAAGGAATAATTCCATCTTTTAAAGTAATTGTTGTAAGGCTAATCGTGTTGGAATGAGTAATCCATTTTGTCGCATACGGCTATTCTAATGCCTACAAGCCTTATATAGATAGCCTGTAAACAGTCTATGACGCAGTATCCGTTAATACTTTGTGCAAGGCCATTCCAACGGTTGTAACTGCAGTACCAATGCCATTTGCACAGATAAACCTATGCTATATGCTAAACTAACCAGTAATCACACTGTACTATACTGTAGTTCGTATCAACACAACAGCCTATAGATGTCAATAATGTACAGCAGTAGCGTTCACCGTACAATGACCAGCCATAGTTTCACATAAAATGGATTACTCATTGGAACACGATTAGCCTTTCAACAATTACTTTAAAAGATGGAATTATTCCTTTCAGCCCATACGAATGGCTAATCCGTGCATTCCTTTTTTCCTTTCCTATGGGCTAATCCTTGACGAAGTGGGTGAAATATTAAGCACCAGCAAATGCTTTTGTTTTGAATTTGCAACAGACTCACAAAACTATTATTGTTAAAGCAACTTTACAATTGTCAAATTGACATAAACCACGGTTTAATTCATGACTATTTACGCACCCACCACATAGTATTGGAATGTTACATAACTATTGACAACAACATCTCCTGCACGTGCCAATGACAACCTTCAATCATAAAATAAAACCGGTTCGTAAGATTCGGGAAAAATACGAAAACTCGATCCAAATCTTTTAAGATTCGGTAATTCAGGATTCGTTTTACTAGAATGTGCATCCCTATATGTGCGTTTATGGTAATCGCGGATTCTATAAAACAACCAAAGTTTCTAGAATCTAGAGTCTAGATTCTAGACACTCTTGCATCGCCGAATAAACGACGGTTTGATTTGAGTCACATTTTTGTATCGCGCCAGTTTAGTATTGTAGCTGCCTGTGAAGCTGGGATGAGTCTGAGCCCCTTCAAGAGTCTGAATTATCGGAGTTACTAAAGATACAACGACGTCTTCACATGTATCAAATCTATCCGATACGTTACATGCTTATTAGTTTGATTCATATATTTTAAAACAAATAATAAACAATTACAGAACACAATTCATTTAGAATTTTACATGGCTACAAACGACAAAATTGCCGCAGTTTTCCGTCTTGAAAGCTTTGATTGGTATCATCTGGAAATTCATTAGTTGGGTGCAGGGCACAAGCTTGCTTTATTGACCTTGAACGGCTAATCGAGGCATCTAAAGACAAAGGGGATTGCATAAGATTTTACCGCTTGCTCTTCCACCGTCAATAGTTACATAGGAACTAGATCCAAACAGAATATCCATACTGCATTGTCGGAAGGAACGTAACAAAATCAATACTGCTAACCCGTACGGTAGCCTACGAAAAGTGGTTGATTGTATCACTCGAAAGCCTCACCATTAACCGTATTATGGCGCGGATTTCCAAGGTTTTCAAATCTTTTAAGTGGTAATAAAATGTGATCCTTCATTCGTTTTTGCTGATCATGATGAAGTTGTTCCATATGGCTTATAGATGCATTTTCCTTTAGTCTGTGCAACCTAGAATCAAGCGTGCTTGCTTACAAAAAAAATAATAATAATAACTCCAAATTTGATTTTCGACGGTGTGTGACAATGATTGCATTATGATTAAAACTACAGTAGTTTGAATCAAATCGAACTATATTTATTGGTTGTGCTTGGTAGTCTAGTTATGATTCATATAAAGGTAAACTATACGTACCGGTACAAAGACTGTACACTACAAATCATTACATTTCAAACTTAAAGTATTCGATTTTGGAACGAGCCTCACATAAACTTACATTTTTTCAGCTACAATGTTTTTCATAGCAAAAGTTTTCGAAAAACGTTAGTAATATCTTCATGCATCTAGCGGTCTAGCGCCTAACTTCCATTACGCTTACTACTAATGAGTTGTTCGGTGCAAAAGGTGTCCCGAAGTCGTCTGCCAAATCATTGAAATCATAATATGGAATTGCATAGAAATAACATAACTCATTTATCGAAATACATTTGTTGACAAATATTTGAAGCTTAGTTTGTTTTAAGAATAAGATGGGGTGCCCAGAAACGTCTGTGTAGGCCTAGGCCTAGTTGCTGAGAAGTAATTGGGCTGAATCTTCATGACTAGGTTATAAGGTGGCAGCGCTTGGGTACTAGTCTTTTACATTGTTCGTCAATGGTTTATACAAATTTATGACTTTAAATTGAAATTTAAACACAAACCCTATCGTCATGCTGTTATCATAGCCTGGTAGGCTAAGCTGTCACCTTACCTGGTACCCGTATACACTGTTATTACATTATCTGTTACTGTTAGAATATTTATGTAGGCCTAGCCTACTAGAAGATCCCAAAAATTGTATGCTACCAGTCACCCGTTGCTACCGCTTACCCCATAGGCAAACCCTTGCAGGCATACTCTAGGAGTCTAGGTTGCAAAACAACTGATTTAAGCCTATTTCAACAACCGTCCATGGACGATTAAGCGAAAACGTCGGTTTTGCGTAAAAACGTCCTTGGACGCTTATGCAAAAATCGTCCATGTTCAATCCGCGGATTGTGTCCAGCTTTTACCCGATGCTCATACTCTAGAATATTTAGGCGATTTGTTGTCGAAAACTGGCATATTTTCCAGCCTGACTCAGCTCGGCTTCGCCTAACCTCCCATAATAACTGCTCGTTAACTGTTTGTGATTATGTGGTTTCATTGTGCTATAACTACAACGGTTAGCATAGTAACTTTCGCTCCGCACAGTTAATGGCTGAAAATAAACAATACAATAGCTGTGAAGTGCCCATGGCTGACCACCAACCTACTCACCTATAATATGTTACTGGGTCTATTCCTGTTTTTTATGGATCTATCCCGTTTCCTAGTATGATGCGATATACAAACTGCTAAAGACAGCAAGAAATGTATTGCCCGGAAAAATACTGGAAAAACTAAGTTGAGCCGTAAAGAAACATTGTGGAGTTTCAACGATGGTACATGGCCAACAGAGTTTACCTGTGATAACTTACAGCTACTTACTGTTACTGGTTCTATGCCTAAAACAATTTCTCGTCGAAAATTACCGTGTGTATAGTTTCCAGTTGGGTAATCAACTGACCCAATCCTAAAATAGTTATGCTAAAACTTGAAAAAACTACCATTCACTGATTCACTAATAAAGGGTTTGTTCTAATGCCACTGAATCTACAAATATTATTTGTTTTAACTTTTGAAATTGGAAAATTAAGAAATTTAACCAACAACAGTTAATGGCATTTATGATAAATAGCCTGTGTTGCTAGGCCTACATGATTTGGAGTGCATAATATTACTCAACTTGCAATGACCAGTGCTGTAAAATTATTACTGCAGATATATATACTGTAATAAAATAGAATATTATTTAAACAGTTATTGATCTAAAATAGCATGAATTTAACAAGAAAAGAAGCTTACAAAACACTTGGAGTCCCAGAGGGTAACTATCGTAGCCTCTACCGTAATATTTGGGAACATTATCATTTATAAAATTTTTTTCTTAATTATTAATTAGTTTTGGATATATATGTAGGTACCTCAATGGACGAAGTCAAACGTGCATATACGTCTATTGCCTTGGCAAATCATCCCAACCAGAAGCACAGCAATCCTGCTACAACAATGGTAAAATTTTTATCTGTTGTCTTTTAGCATGGCTAGGTTGTGTGGTTATTTTAGCGTCTGCTTTGCGGTTATGTGATCCTGGGTAAAGGAAACACAGAGTTATGCTGAGCTAATGCTTTTTGGTTTGGCTTAAAATGAGCTTGTCATCCATAACGTAAAGTTTGGAAAAGAACCTGTACAGTCATGTTCACTGTGATTTATAAAAAAACACACAAAGCAAATGATTCAACACCATTTTATAGTAAATAAACAAAGAAATCAGTTTCCAGTGCACGTTGTCATGCCAAACGTAATTTCTCATCAAATTCTGCTATACTTTCCCATGTGGATTGCCACCTTTTCTTGCTTAATAGTTTAGCCGAATGCTGTTTGACAGACTCAAGTTTAGTCCAAAGTTATTTGCAATCGAAAATAATTTTAAAAATGCAGCCATTAACACAAAGACAAGCTCAGTAACTGGGGCCAAGGCTGTTGAGGCCATTGCTAAATTAATTCATGTTCAGTCATTTCTCAGTCCATCTGTAAAAATTACAATTTGTTATCACCCTCTGTATTTCATCTGTGCAATGTGAATATTTCTGATGGACCTTGCTATTATTTTTTAGGTGTTTCAAGAAGCTAGTTTTGCTTACAAACGATTGCTACAGAAGCCGAATGAAGATTTTGTTAGTTTGATTAACATGTTAGAAACTTTTCAATCTGTTTTTCGATGTGAGTGAAACGTAAATTTTTTAAGAATGTTTTGTTTTCTAGCGATTTATAGCATTTCTGTACTGCTTGATGGAAATGAAACATACTAGGAACAGAAACTACTTAAACCATCAGACTTGCAAGACATGACTGATATTCATCAGCCATCTGTATTATAACTGAGTATTAAAGACTTCATTGACATTTTTTGAAATGACAATAGTTTTTGTGTTTTGTGGATAGTTCGAATGAAGACAGAGAATGGTTATGTTTACTTCATGTACAATCCTTACACTGGTCTCCCTGATAGTGATGATGAGACTTCTTCAAACAGACCTAAGAGACTATATCGTAAACATACACACAAAGGTTTGATTTTCACTTTTTCCATGACTCATTTTGTTTGGTTCCTATTGACAGTTCACGTAAAAAACTTGCATTAATCTTAAATGACATTGATTTCTCAAATTTTCTCAGAAGTAAAAAATTAGCACAGTTTATCTCTAAATACGTATTTAATAGCTTTTCTTTTAATACTCCGTTGTTGATTGTTTATTTGATGTGTGGAAGTTAGCATGCTTGCACCAATTACCATCGTCATTATTCATTACTAATAACATCACCTGAGGCTACAAATTTGTGATGTGTTGCTTTTTTCAAGGAGATGCATTTCGATGGAACGGTGACACAAGAAATTTCGAAGATGTGGATTCAGATGAGCTGCGCGAAATGGAAGAGGTTTGTGGTAATTTTTGTTTTCAAATGTGTTATGCGACTGTGGTACATGCAACTTTCAAGTTTTAAACAGTTTAAAGATTAAATTTGATGCTGTTTTGTCACTGCAAATAAGTCTTACATATCCTCATACAAACTGTTAATTTAGCTTGATAAAATTTAAAACTCGTAATTTGTGCTGATTAGCTGATAGTACATGGTGCGCGTGTTTTCATGCTGATTATACTTAATATCTTGAAATGTTTTCGAGCAATGGAATGTTGTTGCACTCTCGACTGAAGATGCCGGCAGCATAAATAGACATTCAGAGCATGTTATGTTATGTCTATGTTATATCGTTTCAGAAAGCCGAGAAAAATGCCGATGAATTAATAAACGAAGAAGATAGAGCAAAAAAGAAAGCCGCCAAGAGAAGGCAGAAAAAATTGGTACAAATAAAATAAGCTTATTACTTGAAATCATATTTAATAGAATATATGGAAACTAAATACCGGTACCTTAGAAACCATTTGATCACCTTGGTACTGCAGCATTTTGGTAACAATAACTGAAATCACGAAAACCAGGTTTAAATCGACTCGGATAACAGCGTTAGAGACAAACAACCATGTTTCATATCCCGGCTGCATGTTTTATGCCAAGAACTATCTCAGTAGTTACGTCACGGGAACGACATTTGACTGTTTCAGATGGACATCAACTGTCACATCACACACACCCCCTACGCAAAAAGTTTTAAACAAAGATGCCAATGAAATTAAAAGACTGTGGAAACTATGTTGTTATATTATTCAAAGTCTAGTTGTATTAAACGGTTAATTTTTGTATCCGGACTATACCACAGTAATTAATCTTTCTCAAAAAGTGATTATAGTTATCATGGTGATATTGAATAGCTTCTACTGTTGTAACTTTTTATTACAAAGTATCACTGCATCAAAGTTGCTCGATGTTTTTGTATCGTGGGAATAAGATGTGATATAATCTATTTTTCAATATGATAATGTGATATAGTATGGTGATAGGATGTATTATGATAATAGAGGCAACGCGAAAAGAAAAGATTGGCAAAAGAAGCGCAAGTGGATGTTGATGAAGAGGAAGACAGAGAGGAATACGCCATTAAATTATTAAAAGATCATCAGCAAAAGTTATTAAATCAAGATATATTTATGAATGGAAAAAAGGTATTTATCCGTGCAACCACACATGTGAAGTGGATATATGATTATGGAACTTGGAATGAGATTATGTAGTTGTTTGTACCAAACTCCCCTTTGCCAATTGTTTTGATAATGCAATTCATCCAAGCTTTTTGTGTCAATACAAGCGTATGTCAAACATGTAAACCCGTTCATAAAATGGGCTTCGAGCTTTCCACTGCAAACCTGCATTGGTTTTGTTTTCTGTCTTAAGATTTCTAACAGTGGAAAATCAACAACATTAATTCATCAACAGTCATTCTTACCAAAAAGCGCAAGTGATAATGGCAAATACAGAGATAATGACGCCAACAGTAGGTTTGTCCACCTAACTGCCTTAGAGATTCTGTAACTCGAGCTTTCCTTTGTCTTGTGTTTCTATTGTTACGAGTGTGGATTAGCTTTTTTGTTCGAACTTCTGTATTGTTTTTGCAGAAATCAAGCGAAGACCTACGTGAGATGAATTGCATATTCTCATACATTTAATTACTGAATCTTCTTGTACTACATTCTAATAATTCCACATTAACAGAAGCTTTCTTGTGTATTAATACTTCTACACCAGCTGCAAGAAATGTTGTGTTTCTGTTGCAGAACAAAGAGAAGAAACCTCACTTGAACGATAAAATTAATTCAGAATCAGGGTATGGAGTTTAAGCTGTGGTTTTGTTTTTACTGTGGATAGTCTTTGATAAATCTTCCTATTGGTAGCCATAACAAGCGAACAATACAAATCAGAATCTCAGCGGTGGAGAATATTTTATGCCATTGTGTCATTTAGAATTGTAAATATATTAGTGATGGGCTGACATGAAACCAACAGGGCAGTATTAAATGACTGAATTGTGACCTACGTTGAGAGCCTGAAAACACATCATTATCTTTACAATTCAAGACATATCTTCATTTGACACAGACACAATTAGATAGAGGGTTTCTTTGTGATAATGTGCCTAATATTTGTCCTTGTACCTGGGTTTATTAATGTTGTATCGGTTCATCTCAACTATAGTTTAGTATATAAATAATTTTTGGATTGTTGTCAAAACACAATCGTGCAGTTTGTAGATGGATTTTTACTCCCATGTAGTAACATATATGCTTGCTCATGTTTACAACACATTTGCTTAATTAATGTTATAATAGCTTTGATTTGCTTTTTAGGTCCGAAGAAGGAAAAAGTTCAGATTCAGAGGTGAGTGCTGGTAGTTGGCTATTATTCATTTCTTTGGTCTTTTGAACAACAAACGTGTTGCAAGTGATGCATTTCTCTCTATTTGCTCTACCAATGGCGTTTTTGAATGACTTAGTACAGTATATTATAGAAAGCACAATCCTTCAAATATAGAGTTTGTACGACGCAATTCAAGGTTTCTTGGCATTTTTGTAATGTTTCACGAAGAATATTATTGCATAAATTGAGTAATAATGTATGCAAATAACCATTTACTGAATCATGGCCCAATTATGGTTGTATCTGGGCCATTTTGGCTTGTAGAAAATAATCATGATTGAAAGTTATGTCAGTGCTACAGCTTCACTATATACATAATGTAAATAGTTGTTGGATAAATATATCAACTTACTGCAGGAACCTGGTTGGGACGAAGGGAGTGCTTTCTTTTCTACAGCAATAAAAAATACGAGAACAAAGTCCAAGCCGGCAAATAAAACATCTCCTCAGACTGAAAAAACTTCCGTTGATGTAAGTCAGTGTTAACATTCAGGTACACGTCGATCTTATCAGTTTCCGACAATTTAAAATTTTTCACTGTCGCAGATTAAAAGTGCTCCTGAGCAAAAATCAGAGGGGATGTTGTCACAGTCGCGACAACTAGCACTGATCGGGAGTAAAAAAGCCGGGACCGGAGATTACAGCGAAGCTGTGATACTTTTCACAAAAGCTATAAGTCTGCTAAACACTGATTGTCGATATTTTGGAAATCGTTCGTATTGTTACGATAGACTGGAACTATATGACAGGTGACTTTATTTAACCAAATAGATGGATTTTGTTAGTTTATTGTAAATGGTTATGTACAATTGTTGAAAAGCAGTTTAATGTTTACCTCAGTGGTGCTCGGCCTTTCATGGTTCGTGACCCTCAAAATCTGTGGCCCCCTGCTTCACAATAAAAAATGTAGATTGTCACTTTTTACTTCACTACTGCATGTGCAGTAGCTTTCGCGCCGCTAATTTTGCCTAGCAAGCACAAAAACGTGACTAACTTGTGTCCCGCATTACTTTGTCTTCCCCTACTACTGTAGCTCAATAGTAAAGCATATGCTCATGAACCCTGGTCTGCCGTTTACTGTATTGTTTTTGTTATTTTCAGGGCATTAGAAGATGCCAATACAGCGATAAGTTTATCATCAGGTTGGCCAAAAGGATATTTTCGTAAAGGAAGAGCATTAGCCGGATTGAAGGTAAAAAATCTTGAGCTTGGCAGGGTAAATATTTTATACACCGTTACCTTGAGGTCGCACATGAACTGTTTACTTACAGTTGCATTGTTACTTTACAAGAGTGTTGGGCTTACTTTGTATTGTTTCATTCTTTACGTGTCAGCTGTTTGTCTCGATTCTTGCACTGCTGTTTTTATGCTGGAATTATGTTTGTGCTGGTAATTATGGAGGTCTGAAATGTTTGTTGCGGACACTGTTACCACATTATTCCTGTTCATAAAATGTCCATTTGACTGTAACCTTCAACTTAAATTTACAATGAGTGCACAAGTCAAAAACAGCAGGTTGATGCAAAATAAGCATATCTATACACTATTGCTGAACAACTTAGAATACGAAAACTTTTTTGTAAAATTGAACGATTGCCTTTTTGTCATTTTCCAGCGTTATATTGAAGCGGAGAGGGCGTTTGAAGATGTATTAAAAATAGATAAGCAGTGCGCAGATGCTGAGCAGGAATTACACGCTGTTCGTATCCGGCATTTACTAGTAAGGCAACGTTTTGATTTCACTTAAAACAATTAAAAGTTATTATTTTAATTCTCACACATCTTGATTTTTTAATAGACATAGAGTTATATGCTGATTGTTGTTCAAGGCGGCTTATTTGTAGGATATGGGGTTTGCAAGAGAATTGTGTGAAGTAGCTTTGCGTAAAAAGACAACAATCCGTGGTGCGCTGGATGAATTGTTGAGTGGTGTATTGGCCGAGACATCGTTACAGGTAGTGCACCGTAACTACAGGAGTGTGTAATTGTACTCATTAACTAAATACCTACATTTCTACCCACATATCTTACTGACATGTGTACGATTGTAACTGGGACATAATTAACTTGTGTGTGCAAACCCAATTCTTTTAATTCATTGTTGACCTTGATAACGAAGGATAAGTTTGTCACTCTTAAGCTTATTGCTGTTTTTAGAATTATTTTTTTAATGATGAAATGCAATTTTTTATAGGATGTCTATATATCGGACGAAGAGGACGCAGAGTTATTTGAGGCAGAATTGAATAAGGAATTGGGAGAAAGTAAAGTTGACGAAGATAAAAAAGAGAATTGTGACAACTTGTGAGTTGGATTTTCGTGTTTATTTTTTTCATTGCATCAATTTGAGATGGAGAAACTCTACTTAACCATAAACTTTTATGTTGCAAGCACAAAATTTTGTTCCAGTAGCCCTGTTTAGGGCTTGATCATCAACTATTTCTTTGTTCAGCGATTTTAATTCTCTATGGATTGGAAATATGACCAAGCGTGTTACAGAGGACGCATTGGTGCAATATTTCAGCAGATTTGGGGAAGTTTGTGGGGTGACAACTATGTATGTTCGGAAATGCGCTTTCGTAAACTTTACAGCTTCTGGTGCTGCTAGGATGGCGTTAGAAGCTGGAGAAGTACGTGCTCTTAATTTTGCTTTCAAGTTGTATTTCATTGTGAACTAATGCTTTGAAATATTTTTTGTTAAAATCAATATATCAGTTATAAGATAGGGTTGCCTACAAAGGCAACATACAAGATAGCACCAAGTAAGCAGGAATAAAAAAGTTGTAACGTAGATGATATAACCAAAAAGTTAAGTGTGTGTTTTTGGATGATTTTTCAGACAGTTAAAATTTGTGATACTCTTCTGGTTATCCGATATCCCGACCGTGCATACGAGCAATGTACATCAGCACAGAATTATGCTGCAAAATTTCAACAACGTGAATGCTATTACTGGCGTAATCAAGGCTGTCATTTTGGTTCAGCGTGCAGATTCATCCATGTTCCTGCCCACAAGGGCATCGAGTTGCAAAGAGTGGAGCGTACGCCATACCGCAGCGTAATGGAGGACATATAGTGTTACGTCATTTTTAAACATTGTGCTTAACAATCGTGAACTTCCACTGTTCTATCTGCTGCAATGACCTCTTATTTTGTAAGTTTTGTAAACCAAACGCTTTGGTGCTTTATAGTTTGACGTAGATCACTGGATGCCATTCTTCTTAATGTATGTTGCATATGTTTGAAGATTTGAGTTTTAATATGATGACAGTCTTTGTAGCTACAAATCTTATCTGTAACCTTCATGGATAAGTCACTTGTTCTCACGCACTGACAGCTGATTTGCGAACATTCTGAGCTGTACTTTGGTTTTGATTAAACTTGTTACTTTGTTATTCGTTTCTTTTAATTGGTATGAAAGCGTGCCATTTTATTTTTAGCCTAAGGATATTGTTTATCGTGGACAATTATATCTGAAATACGACAGTTTGTTAGACCACCCTACCATCGTATTTTGCTTCGTGTTTTGAAGTTTCGTTTTATCTACTCAGAATATATTGTAATCTTGATCATATTCTATTGATTGCGTAAATGACTGCTTTGAGTGTAATTAATCCCAACTACAATGACTATGAACGGCATTCGCTGTGCTTAGTTTTTAAAATGAATTTAGAAATGACCAACGAAGCTAGACTTAGCGTATGTGGCAATGTGGGTTGCAAAAGCAAGTGCGTTGACATAGAAATTTGTTGTTTGCGAATACGTGTAGTAAAAGTTTTCAGACTTTCAGCAGATTTCTACCGTGACAGCACGATCAGAGTTCGTGCGTCGAAGTCATAAAAAATAAATGCATTTGTATATGTTTTATGACACAATGGTTAGCATTTTATTTTTCGTTCCCCCGCAGTCAATGACGAAAAATAAACAAGATAATATTTGTACCGTCATGCTTCATTGCATTCTATGACAGTCGTGGCAAAAAGGTGTAGGCCGGCAAAATCGGTCGCGCTGTTGCTTCGAGACTTTTCTGACAGATCAAGGTTTTCTGTAGACAAATGAGTTAGCAGGCTTTAGGACCGCTCAACTTACACTAGATACAGTACGTTGGTCAAAAGCGAAATCATTTCTGGGATACGAAACGTATTATTTAGGCCTGCTGAAACAAAAAATTTCAGTCTTCAACACAATGCAAATGAGCCTAGCGTATGCACACTTTTTCACTTCGGCTGAAAGCAAGGTTGCGCAACGAATTCCAATGCAATAACCTAGTAAAGACCAAGAGCCAGCAAAATTAACATAGCAAAGTAGGACCTATCCAAGTAACTGCAATTGCAAACATATGATACATGGGTTGTAAGACCAACAATGGTTTATTTTGATTTGTATTGTTTCCAAGCTTTTTGTTTAGTTAGATTATGAAACCAATCTCATTTATAACATACGATACTGGAAAGCATGGCAATTTTTAATGAGATTTTGGTGGATCTGGATAACCAAAACTAGGGTGATCTGGTGCGGATGGTTAAAATTGGGGTGCACCAGGTGCATATTACAGTCTGGTAGGCAAAACGCAGAGCCTGTGATCTCCCTCTCGAGATGTAAATGTGGAACGTTCGGGTGCAGCAAGCGCAGTCTTTGAAAATCTCGAGGGTGCGGTTTCCCTGCTTTCACCAACTGAAAAGTAGGGCAGTTTTCGACGACAAATCATGCGTATAAAAGATGCAAATTTTGGCGTGATGACGTTCACAGAAGCATCAATTCTTTGCTTACTTATTATAGAATGGCGTTCAAACGACCAGCCTTTTCATGTTTGTTCATTATAAAATGGCATGAAAATAAAAACATTCGGCGTGCATGTTGGTGAATCTCATGCGTGCAACTGCCACACTTTCCATTATGAATGCTTTTCAGTCTCCACAATGTGTAACAAGACAACTGTTCACAGTGAATTGGGATAATATTGTTCAGATCGATTTGTTAGCCTAAACATCTTATATATCTAGTCTCTACTACCCACATATAAATTTGATGATTTGCATTGAAAAGAAATTTAAATGATTGACCAAAAAATGATTTTTATAAACAAAATTTTATGATTAAACTGGTTGATAGGCCTATATAGACTTTGTTCAAATTTATACGTATTGATGATATGAGATTCTTTGATTAGAAAGTTTGAAAAACTGTGCTCAAATTATGCATATAGCCTACATACCAGTACATATTAACAAGTTGCCCAGTCTAAATAACTAATCTAAAATAATCAAGACTATTGTGTTTTTAGTATTAAAATATTTAATTATTTTCTAGATATGATCTTTTTATAGCAGTAGCACTTTTTTAAATAAGACAGATTTGTCTTCAAATTTCTAACATACAGGATGGGAAAAGCAGCATATTACTTTGTGATTTCTGTTCTTGCAAGAGCGATTTTTTGTCAAGAAAGCTCACAAGTGCCCCCTGAAGGAGGATTTTTGAAGCGAGAATACAGTCTGAGCAAGCCGTATTCAGGTATGTTTGTGTATGCCGATTGTGAAGAAGCAGTTTGTAATTTTATGTGTATAAATATGAAAAGTTTTCTTGAAAAAATTAAAATACTCATTAATAGAAACAGAACCTTTTTTGCTTTTCACTCTTCTGTTAAAAACAACAGGTTTTGGGTTTTTTGTCTTGAAGTTTTTCCAATGATGTAAATGCAACATTATTCAACTCCATTATTTGTGATGATAAAATTATAATAGTTTTATAAAGATTTTAGACACACTGCAGTTTTATGCAAAAAACGCAAAAATGAAAAAAATTCAGCTGAGGTGATAGTAAGCATTATGATTCTAGGTTGATTCAACCCACAGACAATTCAACTAAGAACAGATTAAACTCAGGATGACCGACATCTGTAGGTTGAATAGTTCCTGATTAAATTGTCCTGAGTTTAATCGTAAGTTGGTTGGATTGTGTTGGGCTTGCTCATCATGGATTGAATCATCTGTGAGTTAAATTAAACCACAAACAAGAATTGTCTAAACTGCTCTATTCCCATGCAAAAATTGTATACCATATATATAAAATAAGTTAATCTTATCACTGTATATACTTTTACTATAGGGAATGGAATGACAATCCCATTTTGGGATTTTCGCGACAACGCTATGATTACAAACAACTTTATTAGTTTAACTACCAATCATCAAGGTCAGCTGGGTTCGGTATGGAGCAAAATTGTAAGTTTCTTCAATGTTCTCATCATATTGTTTCAAACTATAACATAGTTATCAATTCAAATTATCATGTATGCATAACAGTATGAAATTTGATAATAATAATGAAACCATGTTACTTTGCCAGCCTTGCCATTTGAGGGATTGGGAAATTCATATGCAATTCAAAATTTTTGGTGGCGGCCGCACTCTAGCTGCGGATGGCTTAGCAATTTGGTACACGTATTCTCGGCTGACACCAGGACCAGTGTTTGGGAGCCGCGATGAATTTGAAGGTCTCGGAATATTCTTGGACACTTACAAAAATGGAGACCAACCCGTACGTGACTTCACATTGCAACATTTTTCCGTAGACATATAAATTTATTGTTCTTAATCACCAGTTAACCTTGAAAACGATTATTATTTGATGTGATGATCATCTTTTCTCAGGTAACATTTCCACAAATCTCTGCCATGGTTGGTAATGGGTCAACGAAGTACGACCATATGAGTGATGGACAACTAAACTCTATTGGCTCGTGTTTGGGTTCTTTTCGAAATAAGGATTATGATACAACAATTGCCATTCGATATGTGAGACAAAGACTAACAGTAAGCGACTTTTTAATGCTTTACCATAAATTACTATTATTTTAGAACTTAGACTGTTTAATAACCATTTTCAATGTTTCGATGTTGTCACATCGATTGTATCCAAAATCACGATTGCAAGTTTAACTTTTTTGCTTAACAGGACAGTTTATGTGATAATTTTCCAGATAAAAGTGGATATAGATGGACAAGACACTTGGAGAGAATGCATAGACGTACCAGGGGTGCAGCTGCCGACTGGATATTTTTTTGGCGTATCTGCCGCTACAGGGGATTTAGCAGGTAAGACAGATGTACTGATGCACACCTTATAGTGAAATGTCAAACGCTGTTGCGCATATTTCTCATGCCCCGCAACGACATACGAACCGACCGTGACTTGGGACCAAATGTTCGACTAAATATTGCATTGAACTTGATGCAAAACTAAAACTAAACATGTCTCGATATCTCCAGATAATCATCATTTGATTGGGTTCAAATTCTATGAGTTGGATATTACAAGGACCGCAGAGGAAGAGGCTGAAGATTGGTCGACGATCAAACCGGGTGTCTTCGGAAAGCCGCCAATAGGCAAGTTGTTAATTTACTGTATGGTGTAATTACTGTGCAAACGTACAACTGGCATGGCTGTGTTTTATTTGGGTCATATGGTGAGTGAAGGTGTGGTTTGAGCATTATCTGTAATTTGTGGTAGTCATGTGTCTGTTGGGTAATTATGTAGCTGCAACATTGTGTTAGGCCTGCACTTAATAGAAATCAGTTCTGCATACAGTGCATTGTAAGGCATTTATGCATTTAATAATACTGGAAATGTTTGTCAAATATCTTCAAGTATGTGGTTTTTTTTCCTTGAAGAAGCAGAAATTAATTATCATTTAATGTTTTATGTTTTGCAGACAATCGTGATGATTCCGGTACAGGGGATTACCGCAACACATCCATCTCTGGGTTTAAACTCTTTCTTATAATTGTTTGCGCATTACTCGGCGTCGGTGTCTGCATCGTTGTTGGGGTCGTTGTGTTTCAAAAGCGCCAAGAAAAAAACCGAAAACGCTTCTACTGACTTCGCAACAAGCGGCGTTTCAGAATGCCAACATATAAACTTATTTTCGTACAACTTCGAACAATAGGATGTTCGAATTTTTTATGTGGTTCTTGACATATGCTTAAAGTGTTGCTTCAATACGATGGACTTTTTTCAAATTTTCGAGACGAAGCAACACAATTTAAATTTGAGAAAGTGAGATTATGCAACAAGCGACATTGAATGGAAGGAACCCAGGAAACACTTTCTTGCAGGTCTTTGAAGCAAAAAACGAATGATGAAATTTATAATCACTTTTTCTTCGACAAATGAACTCAGAATGAATTCCCTAAGCCTTTGTGGACAAATCTAACTGAATCTGTGCAATATCAGCTTCCACAGCAAGGCCTGCTATTTAACTCGTTGCTTTTGCCCTTGTACTTAAAACTCTTGTCATTGTGGCAAGACCACTTGTTACGTTTCTGGCTATAAAAGATTGTAGTTTACGTGTATTTGATTTTAGTATTTTCATGTTCATTTACACGAGTGCCTTGAAATGCAGTTTGCCGAAGACTAAAGTCGGTTTAAATAAATTTCTAATAATATGGTCCCCAGGTTTGTCTACCGCTCGCCTTTGATTAGCGGCTAAAATTCGGAAGTTCATTTACCGCCAGTGGTCGCCGGTAAGTCATCATACCTTATTACTGTGTAGTTTCAATTCAGCCAAGTTTCGAAAACACGACAAGTTCCGCTTTTCGTTACAGTTTACCCTGAGCAAGCTACAACAAAACACATTTTATGAAAGGAAGATTAAATGGCAGTTGTGATTTATTTTGCGGTATAATTTATGGAAAATGTTGTTGAACTGAAAAAGGCCGATGTTAATCGTGTGATTATGAATATGAGTATTAGGATAGAAATGTACTTTTGCTAATACTGTAGTTTTCTTTAATGAATTTATATTGCTGCCATCGAGAGCTTGAAAAATGGACAAACACACGACTAAAGATCATGCAAGTGGCGAAGAAATAGTTCAAAGTATGAACAACTGGTGAATAGTTTTAGTATGGTGTTTAATTAAGGTCGGCGAGACCGAGTAATCAAACAAAGCAGTAGAAAATAGTAGTTTGACGTACAAGGACATCGAGCGATTACATTGTAAAAAACAAATGTGACGTCTCTAATACAGGCGATGTGTCTGGCTGATATGTTTGAACTCTGTTAGCTGTGTCAGTGTTAATGCTTTCTCGAACGAAATTGTGTCAAAACTTAAACCAATCCCAGAGAACGGTTGCTTTCCGCTGAAGCAAAAGCAATACACTAAACGACAGTAATATTTTTTTTGTATTTTGCAGACAATCCCCAGCAGTCAACTATTACGGAATATTTGGACAAGCTCGAGTCGTATTTAAATCAACTGATAGATACGTCCAGTCTAAATCCAGACCTGAAGCCTATATTAAAAACATTTGTCCAGCTCACAAACGTGAGTAAGACGTTTCGCCCATCGTGAAATGTTGCATTAAAATACGTATAAGACGGGGCAATCGCTTATTATTATAAACTTAGGCTGCTTAGTTAGTTTTCAGCGCCACAGAAGCTATTAATTAGCACTGTAATTACAAACGATACAATGTAAACGCAACAGTTTTGCAGCATCTTGCACGGTTGACTGGTCACAGATTGAGCAATGGCAATCTGCTGATGGCTGGGCACAATCTGCTGACCACTGAGCACCCGGAGTGTTGTCTGGTGTAGAAATGTATCTTGTGGTTGTGCACTTCTGCACTAGACCGAACTTTTTCTATATATGTGTATTAACTTTGTACAGAGACCACGTTTACTTTATAAAAACCTTTGAAAATCTACAAATTTCATAAATTAAAAAACAAACAATCGTAATAAAATAAATAACCTAACCAGGATAGATGAGCACGTGCTTAGCATGCGAGTTGCCAACTTGCTAGCATAAAATATAGGATAGTCTAATATGAGATTGGGTTTTCATAATTAATAAACTAATAGAAATAGGAGGGGGAAATGTTACATTTGCTGGCAGTTTTGCCCGATATTAACAACTGCTATTGTTTCTATGACATTTTACAATCATTTTTAAATACAAAAAGCTTACATTGACTTAATTTCATTGTGGCTCAGACTCATTCAAACTGCTGCCTTTTCTTTTAGCTCGAATCTGAAGAGTCTTTGAGTGTTTCGAATCTAATCGCAGATGCTGGAGGCGTGAAAACACTTTATGGATATCTGGAAGTTCTTGGCTATAAAGATGGAAACTATCCAACAGAAGAGTAAATAATTTCATGTGATAGATTAAATACAAAAATGATTAAAGATTTCTATTTGTTAGAAGTTCTTCCCTTTTTATTGTATTATATACAGCTGTGAGATTTTTGAAGCAGTGAGAGATGTTTTATGGGGAGGAACTGACAAAAGTGAAACGTTTTGTGATGAATGCAGAAAATGTGGCGTGCTTGATTTTCTTGTTAAAGATTTAAAATACTTTAAAGATTCATTTAACCAAGATAGGAATGTAAGTAAACGCGCTGTAAGTTTATTTACGTAAACCATATTTTAACTAACTTTTGTGGTTTTAATTTGAGTAGCCAGTATGCTGTGCAGATGACTGAATTATGTTTTTGTGTTTTACAAACAATTATTAGTTGACTTCAATACAGAGCAATGGATTTATCGTTTTTCAAGCCATGGTCATTCTATACAACTGCGCCAAATTTCAAGACAACCTGAACTATCTGATTCATCTTGACATTGTTGAACTACTCAAGCATTATTCCCGCAATGCGACCAATGTTAAGGTTGCTTGAAACTAACACTTAAACGTTTTTAAAATATACTTAGTTATTTACTAATTCAATCAGAAAAGACCAAGTGTTCTCTGCAATTTGCATTATAGCATTTCCACATCAATAATTACCCAATATGTTTATGGTCGTAGATACGCAACTGGTCTTGCCTGGATGTGATAAGCTCTGTGTTGTTGGCCTCAATCGTAAACGAGGAAGAGCAACAAAGTGATTTTATGGTTGTTGACGATCACATTTTGAAGCATCTTGTCGAAGTAAGTTTTATCGTATTTCCATCCATTTTTCATGAGATCTACGTTGTAGCATTAAAATGAAATTTATAATTATGTTAATTGTTCTGTCATAGAACTTGCAACTCTCAGTGGATGCAGAAAAACACAGGTGGAATGGAATGAATACAAAAGAAATGTTGACTAATCTTTTACTATTAACTAAATCTGCACACACAATCCACACAATCTGCAAAGAAGGCTACAGAAATATCGCTGTTTTGGGAAAAGGTGGGATGTATTTCTTTCAAAGCTGACAAAAAGCTTTTTTCGCAAGCTGCCGTAAATCAATGTGCCTTTGTTCTCCTTGAAGCTCTATGGAAATTTTCGTTGTAGCTATGCAACCGTAACCGCCCATCACTGACGTGTGTCGACGTCTCCGTAGAATGATCATGTCGACGATCGACTGAACTTCAATGAAAGCTAGGCCACAGGAAAATACGAGTGACGCGATCAGACGTAGTATGGCTAAGGTCGACCTCGTGCGTTGTAAACTTACACACAAAGACTAGTATGATGAGTTGTAGTGAATATTGAGCAGTTGTTGGGAAATGTACGACTTTATACTTTATAATGATTACGGTTTTTGAAACTTTAAAGTACGTTATTCGTCGGTTGCGAATGTTTAAAGTAACGAAAAACGGCTTTGTCGAAACCTTTATCGCTTCCTGTACTGACGTAGCACGTGAGGACTAGCAATGGCGATTGAGATTTAGCAACAAGATTACAGTAAAAGCTTGTGAAAGTTTCTTGGTGCGTTGCAATTAATTAAGCCTTTTGCAATTTTGGCTTGAAGTTCGAATCTGGAATTTCTGTCTTAGGTTCGACGTTGTCACTGATTACGTTAAGAGGAAAATGTTCACAAAGCAACTGTATCATGTCTGCTACCTCAATCCAAACACATCCAACGATCCCGTTCTTGTGTGGGAGCTCAAAGATGACGTCATGACTGACGACAGCAAGCTTCAGGTCGGAGAAGCCTTTAAAGAAAACTTCAAATTTTTGTAAGATAAGAAATAAGTATCGGCAGATTTCATCTGAAATTATATGTTGTTTATGATGATTTCATATTGAAAAGCTTTTGCACGTCCCCAGGTATTCTTAAACCAATGAACATACTGTAAGTTAAGAGTTACTCCTGGTTAGTTGATGGTCCTAGCTTTCAGAACGCCAAATCAGTTTTCCATTAAAGCTGATGCTCTTCCAACTGAGAATGATTTTATTTAAACACGTTTTCAACCCTTTGCTTTGATTAGTTTTTTTTGTAATTTAAGCTGGAAAGATGGCGATGACACTGTTACGATAAGCATCAGAAGCTCGAATGCTTTAATCGAGCCGGCGTCAAAGGAAATGAGCATCAGTCAGCTCTTTGAGCAAGGCACAAGGTGTATGTCCCTCTTCCGCGTGAGAAACCGTCGCGAGGACTTGGGTTTGGAAGAGGCAGACTTTACTTACGAAATAAAGTTCAAAGACTCGATGGAAATTATCAAATCGAATAACTTTTTCTTCCCGTCACCTCCAGAACAACCACAAAGTAAATGCTCTTAGTAAAGGATGTTTTTCTTTGCAATCTTGTTCGCTAATTACGCATGTAGTCGGGGTCGTTATACAATCACCACAACATTGTGTTGTTACTGTTTTAAACAAAGATCTAAGTGATAATTATGAGTAAACGAATTACCATGGCTTATTTTCCTTTTAGATTTGCCGTGTTTTTGTTTGTTTTTCAGGTCCCGTCTATAATATCAACAACAGCCAAGTACAGATCGATTAATGAGATTTGCTTAACATCTTCTGGATAAACCAAACAAAGTTTTTATATATGACTCTTCATTTCAAAATGAATTGTTTTTTATCTCCAATGTTCAAATGATTAGTTTTTATTTTTAGTGGTCTAACAAGTGTTTGCGTTGAATTAAATTAGTTTTATTGTAAAATACATTGTATTATTTTGCACTCAATGTTCTCGTATGTGTTTTGATTGTAGATGCATACTTTGAAGAAACATCATTTGTTAAAATGTGGGTACGTTAACCACATTGTTGTTACCTGTTTTGCGGTAACCTACTAATAACCTGATAGTTGATAGCATATTTAGTGTATAACGTATGCATATGTTGGACAGAGATTTGTTCATTTTTTTAATTTTGCCTGAACAAAAATTGAGTAGCCATGTTTTGTTACAATCTTTGTTTCCTGCGCTATTCATTAATTGTTGGTCATGAATTGTGTTCCTCGGATGACTGCGATATTGTTCTTTAGTTTTGTGATATAATTAAGCAATCTGTTTCTTCAGTAATGTTTTTTCTTCACCAATTTACTTTTAAAAGCAGAGTGGTAAACAATTTGGGATACTTGCTGAATTAATCTTCCTTTAACTTTGGACAAATCGTTTGGAAAATCAAGGTGATACGTTGGTAGTTTTAACAAGTATTATTATGAGCTGTTGCAGGCATAAAGATGTTGGCATGTTATGGTGTTCAATGAACTCACAACAACAGAATTTTTGTTACCATTTTCACAAACAAATTACCAGCTACCGTTTTAAAAAAAGGCTTTTCGTAATAAAATTTCTTACTTTGCTCAATGAACTGGTGTAATCCGATCTTCCTTTTATCTTAAACAAATCGTTTTGAAAATCTCAACACAACATAGAAAACAGAGGTTGGAAAAATCATTCAAGTATTTTTGGAAACGGTTACGCGGTCGAAGATATCAGCAAATTCTCTTGAAAATCACTGCTTTGCCGAATGACTACGACCTGGGGTAATAAAAAACTTTATGAACTTGTCAGTCGATTTTAACTTCACAATTTAGTCAAAATTAACAGTGGTTTATATTTAATCACCAACGTTAAAATATGATATTAACAAGTAGGCTTATAATATTTTAATATCTTTCAAGAAGCTTTCATGTTAAGTATCAACACGTTTAATGCTCGGTTTAGCTCACCGAAGGTATTCCATAACTTGACAACATTCTCTTGCAAAACAACTTCACATTTTAAATAGCCTAATAAAAAAAGTTTACTCAAGCAAAAATAGCTTTGGACGTTATAATTATAACTCTTTCAAACATTTTATAAAGATAGCAATTGTCACGTTCCAAAGATCATTTTTCAGCCAAGATTAAATCTGTTGAAGCATGTTGCTGTCGGATTATGTCTATTCGTTCCTCCTCGCAATCTTTTTTTTCGATATTCTCCTGAGAAGAAGTGAGTTTTAGTCATTTAGTAAGAAATCTTATGTTATGGTATAAGACGTAAGCCTAATAATGACACTGTGATAATTATTGATTCCGACATAGAACATAATTTTACGCTTAGGCCTACCGATAAAAATGTGACAAAGCAGTGAGCACAATTGCGCAATTGCAAGCAACATTAAGTATATACAGAAGGTAGAAATAACACAATCCGAAATTTATGCCGGATTAAGAACTTCTAAATTTTTATTGCATAAATCGCAGTACAGCCCCAGCTATAAGCTATTGCCTATATTGGTGCCCAGCTGATTTTTAAAATCAATAAATTTATAGTGTTACTCCATGATCTGTGAATTTCTAATCATCATGCAGGGTGCACCGGGTTCCCCACGCTGCCCACGATTGGTACGACAAGATAGATTTGGAAATTTTGTTAAACTTGCAAACTTTGCTAAAAAATAGACAAAGTTAAATTTTTTCCATATGTCCTTTGCATTTTTACAATTTATCTGAATCCATGAATTTATCAAGTGGCGGCCATTTGTGAAAATAATTTGACAAAGAAGGTTGCCGAGTTTCGAAAAAATTGCAAAAAAGTGTGCGACGTACGGACAAGTTCGGTTTACAATTTAACAAAGTTTGCAGGTTTAACTAAAACGCGTAATTTTAGCATAAGCAGGAATTTTTTTTAAGCCTAATTTCAAATTTTTTCGTAAATCATAGTTTTTTTGCAATTTGAACCAGGTCAAACAATATTATGCATGTAGTATCTACAGTAGGACGTATACGCAATTTTATTATGAATAAACACAGAACTGGAAGCTCTATGTATTTACTGATTGCGACATTGTAAGCGACTACAGCAATACCACAATAAATTGCCGATAAGCAAATATAATCAGCTTTTAATTAGGCTACTGTGTTTTTTTTCTCCACAAGTGAAGAAGCTGTTAGCATCTTCCAAGGAATTCATAACGAATATAAAACCTATGACCTTGTAAACGTGCAAGTATAAACATATAACAGACACTATAAATAGCAAATAAAAGCTATAAAGTTATATATTTGTTTTATATTATTTATATATATAAACTACAAAAGAGTGTATAATAAAAATGAACGCAACCAACGGTTGTGAAACAGGGGAAGACCCGTGCGATGAACGACCATGCGATGACAACGCTCATTGCACGAGTTTGGGGTCTGGCAGGTACATTTGCCCGTACAAGATCATTCTTCAGTCGTTCCAAGGATTGTGGATGCAACATAAGAACAAGCAATAGCAACACAAGGGGATGTGAAAGAAGGTGGAACCATTATTGCTGCTTCAACTGGATAAGGTAGCAGCCAGCAAGTATTTAGGCTACCTATATAGCAGCTTTTATTCAGTGTAGATTAACTGTATTTATAATACTGTAGTTTGCAACATTACTAGAACATCACTGCATTGAAAATGGTTTATTTACGTATTTAAGAATAAAAATGTTTTAGAATTACTGTGTTTATCAAACTAAGATCAACCATTTTGTCAAAGAATATGCAAGGAGCCATTTAAATGGGACAACGCCGACTACAGACCCAAGAAAGATATTTATGAGCAATATGACAGAATCTGAACTATACAAAACTAAGTTTGAACAGCTGTCAAGGACTGAGTTTACTTATCAAATTGTTTCAGAAAAGTTTTAAGAGTGTGTTCAAACCTCTCCCAGCATAGTTGATATCTTTTCCCAATAACAGAATATCGCCTGTGTAAAATTTTTGAAGTTTCGTCATTTTTTTAAGTAGTTCACCCAATTACTTGAGTGGTTATGACATGATTAAATTTGTTTTACGTCATAAATTACACCGAAGTTGGAATAGGTTTCTGCTTTTATCAATAACAGCACTTCTACCTGTTTAGAGTGAAAAGATGTTACCAAATTCCCGAAAAATTTCTCAAAGCAATTGTTATCAGTTACTTCTCAGTATATGTTGTCCCTAGCAACACTGCGATAATTTCTTTAAGTCTACATGACGAACACGCAACGCTGGTTATGACGTCATTTATACTCTGGTACAGCGACGTGTTCTGCTTTTCGTCGACGCGCAACTTAAAACTTTAAACCTTATTTGATCTGTAAGATGTCTTTTTCGATTTCTGTTCAAGTAAGAACCTAAACACTGGATAAAATTAACTGCCATTAAACAAATCACATCGACAAAGTGATGCTGAGAAGTGGTTTATGTATCAGAATGTTTTCAGTTAAAGACAACCCATGCAGTCATAAAAGTTATCAGATGAGCTTTGGCTGGAATCAATCGCAACGAACTTTCATTGTAGTTGCTTGGAGTGCGTGACGTGGACCTTTCCAATCTTGCCACACGATGTTGTGGTAGCTGCCCTCAGAACGCCCCCACGCGGCGTTCAATGCGCAGTGGTAACAACTACCATGGAACCACCAACCGCCCTGACCACGCCCCTTGAGCGTTGCGCAATTTGCACCAGAGCTAAGATATATGAAAAAGCATATTAATAAGTTTTATTATAAATGAGTCCAAACAGAATATTTGACTGTGGTCATGGCAAAACTTGAAAAGCTTAAATTGACATACTAAGGGTCGTTGTCTCGATCGAAAGTCGAGAAAACGTGGTAGTCGTGATGCCTCAAATCGTCATCTGCAGACCCGCTGTAACCACTGACTCGAATACGAAATAAATCGTCTTCGTTAGCAACAGAAAATGACCTGAAACCAAATTGTCAACCAATGAGTAAAATTCAACCGACATTTTGGCGGTGCGTCAAAGAGCCATTGAAACTCACAAAGAGCTTTCTTAATTCACAACGTTTCATACCGTTGATATCATGAAAAGCATTTAAATTGTTTCCATTTCAATATCAGTTTAAACTGCTGGTTGCCTCCTCAGCTGAAAGAGACGCATGAAGCAAGTACCTGTATTCGGCGTAGGCCTGGTTGCCCTCAAAATCCTTGAGATCTACTCTCAGTCTGCAGCCTTCTACCTCGGTCAGTTGATGGATTTTTCGCAGACCTGATAATTATGTGATTGAATACTATTTGTAAATAAGTCTTTAATGCAATCGTTACCTTCACTAACCGAGCCAGAACTCGCCACTCTTGTTTCCAAACCCATTGACGTAAGCATCCCAGCCGACTTGGAAGTCGACGCTTCCGTCAAATCGTCGCTGAAATACCTGAACAAAACATTTACCAGAGAAATATTCAGTGAAAAACTTTTAATTAAGTGAAAACTTGTCAAGTCTAGAATACCGTCCATCCGTCCTCGCAGTAAACTTCATCCCCGTTTGACAATCTTTGCTTGCCGTTGCTTGATGACGTAGTACATGACGCATTTGGCAAAGGAGTGGTTGTTAATGGAACGCTGGTAGTTGGCAAAGGAGTGGTTGTTAATGGAACGCTGGTAGTTGGCAAAGGAGTGGTGGTTAATGGAACGTTGGTAGTTGGCAAAGGAGTGGTGGTTAATGGAACGCTGTTAGTTGGCACAGAAGTGGTGGTTGATGGAACGCTGCTAGTTGGCGCAAGTGTATTGTTTAGCATTTTCTGCAGTTCTGTTGAAACAGGAAATGAAATAAACTATAAGTATTTTTCCTTCTACTGCTAGTTAATTGTTTCTGCAAGTAAATATCTTGGCAAGCAACAGCATAAACTATGTCATGCTGTTTATGTTTCCAAAGTAAACGTTTACAAGCATACATAGAATACGTGCACTGCTATATAAAAACCATGGTAGCGATAAAATCATCGTTAAATGATTTCTATTTATAATTTTCAATCAAGTTTGATTTGTTCAACTCACCTTCGAGTTTCCTCATGATGTCGCCACCTAGCGATCCCAAATCGCACGATTTTCCCTTCCGCCCGACTCTACCAGGATCTCCTTTAGATCCTTTCATCCCTGCTCTTCCTGCTTTACCTGGTAATCCGACCTCACCTTTCTCCCCCTTCTCACTCCTCGACGTCATTCCATCGTCATCACACACTGTCATCATCACCTGACGACACTCTTGTGAATACGTCACTATGACGTAACAAGTAAACGATAAGAAAAGAAAAGCTAATTTCATGATAAATGCCTCAGATAAAGATGCTGAATTTCTGACGATTATTCGTTGTATAAAATTGCTTTAAAACTTGCTCGTTGAAAGTTTCTTTGGTTCCAAATCAAATTTGCTAATTCTGCTGCTTCCAAGTCAAGACTCAAGAGGTTTCTGCAAAATGCTGCTTGTGGAATTTTCCATTCGTTTTGCTGCGGTCTCAAGGGAAAATTTTGCTTAAGCCGCCAGCCTGTGGATGAAAATGAGTCATAAATCGCAAGCAAGAATCCTTTTATCAAAACGATTGAGTTTCGTGGCTCGAATGTATAAACTTACACTAACATATCTTCAACTGCTGTTGGTGCCAGACATCAGATAACACACAATTATAGAGAAATTTTCCGCAATATAGGCCTACTTTCACTTTTCTAAAAATGTGTTGCCGCCGTCATGTAAAGCTATTTTAACTTTCAAAAAGGAGCTCTTATTAAAACAACACATTACAACAAAGTTACACGTACAGTATAGACTATAAATATAGAATATATATACACAATAAACGAACTGTAGGCAAATTTGGAAAACCTAAGTAAGATAGGTTTTTTGTAAAACAAGAAAGACAACTTAGGTGGAATAATTGACGTCAATTCACATTATAACTACAAAGCGTCGTTTACAAAACTAAGTTTGAACAACTGTCAAGGACTGAATTTACTCGTCAAATTGTTTCAGAAAAGTTTCAAGAGTGTGTTCAAGCCTCTTCCAGTACACTTGATATCTTTTCCCAATAACAGAATATCGCCCGCTGTAAAATTTTTGAAGTTCCGTCATTTGTTTAAGTAGTTCACCCAATTACTTGAGTGGTTATGACGACATGATTAATTTTGTTTTACGTCATAAATTACACCAAAGTTGGAACAGGTTTGTGCTTTTATCAATAATAACACTTCTACCTGTTTAGAGTGAAAAGATGATACAAAATTCCAATAAAATTTCTCAAAGCAATTGTGATCCGTTAGTGGAATTTTCAATTCGCTTTGCTGCGGTCTCGAGGGAAAACCTTGGTCAAGCCGCCAGTCTGTGGATGAAAATGAGTCATAAATCACCAGCAAGAATCCTTTTATCAAAACGATTGAATTTCTTGGCTCAAATGTATAAACTTACACTCACATATCTTCAACTTCTGTTGGTGCCAGGCATCAGATAACACACAATTATAGAGAACTTTTCCTCAATATACTTTGCTAAACAAGTGTTGCTGCCATGTTGTGTGTGTTGTTGTCGTTATATAGTTATACCCACAAAAATGGTCCGATTAAGCGTGATCGACCTGTAATTTGTTTCTGTGTGTTCTCAGCCGTCGTTGCCAATGTATTTGTCACGTTGGCAGTGTCGTAGCAGCCATCTGGATATCCTGGATTTATCCAGGGGCGACAGGTTTTGAAAGGTCGACAAAACTTAAAAATCAAAGCATTATAACATTGAAATCATACAGTATCCGTTACATTTTCCTTACAGTCAAACTTTCGTTTCTTTATTTAGATTTTCTTTTCATTTAATGTTTTTTTTATCTGTAATTGATTTTCTACTCTCAAGTTATATTAGTGTCCTCTCCATAACCTATAAAACACATGTACAGGCTAATAGGTGGGTATAGGGCAGGGGTGGGCAACATACGGCCCGCGGGCCGGATCCGGCCCGCGACGGGATTTTGAGCGGCCCGCAGACAGTTTCCGGTCTTACATGATAATATGGCCTGCGGCCACATTCTGCCGCAATCCCTGTATTGCGTCACTGAATAAGTCCAAGTTTGCCAACCTGAGAAAGATGGCCATAAATCTACTTGTTCTGTTCGGGTCTACATACATTTATGAGCAAACATTTTCGACCATGAACATTAATAAGACAAAGCTGCGTTCCAATCTATTCAGGAATCCGGCCCGCCAAGTACTTCATTTTCTCATATCAGGCCCGCCGACCGAAGAAGTTGCCCGCCCCTGGTATAGGGCCTTTCAAAACTGTCAAGTGAAATGAACCAAGTGGAGGGTCTAAATTTATAAATATGGAGCACAGAATCCTTTTTTGTCAACTTATAAGTTTTTTGTAGCACCAAAGTTCTATCCAAAATAAATATGCTGAATGCATATCTATGACTGCAGGAGTTTTGGACAATGGTGACGGGACTAACGACAACGAATATTTAAAATCAACCTCATCTGGCAGCTGGTAGCATATAATGGAGTTTCTCGAGGATTGCTTCTTTCGGGTTTAAATAGTTTGCTTTATAAGGTACTAGTTGTTCATGTAGACCCATCGTACTTCTGACCTCATTTAAACCTAAGACTTCAAACCAATTCATAAAATTTTGTTAAACCACAATAATTTTGAAAGGCAAGGTTGTTTGGTATTATAAGCCCAAACTTTGTTTAAAACTGTTTATCTTCATTTTAAACATTTGACCCTTTCAAGCTACAAAAATTTTTCATAAACTACCATTTTAACGATGTTAGTTGACATTTATGTGTAGCAGGCAGCCATTACGTATATGTATATGCTATTATATACACAGCTGTACATCCATACATAGCTATGCCAACATTTTTACTTTTTTGCTATTTGATGTTCTTTTGTATACACAAAATGATACGACTTGACCATAAATATTATACAGAAGACAAAACGCTTTGCAGAGGGAAGAGAAATCAACAACAGCCTGGCCGACAAGAGATCCAAGTTGACCACGTTATACGTGCGTATGAGGATTCCCATCAAAATGTCTTTTATTCTATCATCATTATTATGTTTATGTCTATGGTTTAAACCAGGGGTGGGCAAACTACGGCCCGCGGGCCGCATGCGGCCCGCGGTCCCATTTTATGCGGCCCGCCGGCACTTGCAGAAACTCCTACTCATCACTTATTGTTTTAATTAAACAGGTTACATGACAAAATATTACCCTTTACGAGTGTGTTTTTCTCTTCACTTTCAATGCGTAAACACACACACGTCAGTCGCGCATGTATTGCAACATGCTTTTAGCAACTAGCCGTACATTTCTCACGCATTGTTTGATTCAATTGTTTGATCATAAAATTCAAATACGGTAGCGGCTACCGTAGGCCTTTGTGATGAAGATTGCGTAGCTTTAAACGTAACTGAGTGTGAAATGCAAAAATTGTGTTTAATATGAATATGCGTTTATTTACACACCGGGTAAATTTGCCTACTTTGTAATGAGAGTGTGCGGCCCGCCGGCTGCAACATTTTTTCTAATGCGGCCCGCAGTACGAAAAGTTTGCCCACCCCTGGTTTAAACGTTACATGATGACGTTGGCAGCTCTTTATTCGACGTTGTGAGTGTGGTTAGGAAAGTGTGAAGGTTTTTGTCTGACGTGGTGAAAAAAAGTAAACACAAATAAAAGATTTGGATCATGCGGCGGTGGGTAATTTTCATCGACTTTAGGTGTAAAAACTGAAGCTGTTTAAGCTCATCTACCAATTCCAAGTCGGCAGGAACTTCAAAAACAAAAATTAACAAATTACAAAAATGTTTTTTAAACTTTACTTGGCCCAGACTCTAACAGACTTGGCCCAACTAAATATCTGATCATATCACGAACTATTCACGTCATTTCATCACGCCAAGATCAGTAGGCATCGGAACTTATTAACACTAGAAGGACGGGGCGCGTCAATTGACGCATTTTCAACCTAAGTGCATCTATAACTTTTAAGCGGTGCATCGCAAAACCGTGATATTTCCTGACTTTTCCTACATTAGTGTTAGGTAACTAACCCATGAATATGAAGTTTTTATTTTACCGGTAGAGATAATTAACGTGGTCACTACCTAGAAGGACGGGGTGCGTCAATTGACGCATTGTTACTTCACAGTACAAAAACCAGTTCTCGCGATAGAGAGCATTGTTTTCTTTCTGCTGATAATTACAGGTTTATCGAATTAGGTCACAGCTGCTAACACAGAGGTGTGACAAACGTGTCGACAAACTATGCAAGTCGACTTTTCCGCAAAACAGAGTAGTTTCGTCACAAGCGCAGCCTAATTTCGGAATTTTTGAAGTTTATCGAAGTGTAAGTGTAGTAAGAGTTTCTTAGTTAGATAAATTCGTCGGCTTGGTGGTTGCTCGTGGCGTGATAGGAGGGCGCAACTTCCCTGTGAAGAGTTTGTGGGGGAGGTCGTGGGGATGTCCGATGTTTTCCCAAACCATGGCAAGAGACAGGTTTCTGGAGCTCATACGATTCCTTCGCTTCGACCTGAAGACGGAAAGGCGTAGGAATCTATTGCATGATAAATTTGCACTCGCTTCACAACTTTGGAACAGTTTTATATCAAACTGCCAAAAAGTATTCATTCCACAGTGGAAGATAACTGTGGATGAGCAACTATTGCCGTGTAAGGCACGCTGCAAGTTCATCCAATATATGGCCAATAAACCAGACAAGTTTGGTTTAAAGTTCTGGCTGGCAGTTGACGTTGAAAACAAATATTTATTCAACGGTTTTCCTTACGTTGGAAAAGATGACGCAAGGAGCCCCCACGTGAGTGTGCCCACCGATGTTGTACTGAAACTCATGGCTCCGCTTTTTCAAGGAGGTTACAACGTCACTTGCGATAATTTTTTCACCTCACTTGACCTGGCGTTGCGACTTGCGGAAAAGAAGTGCAGCCTCGTAGGGACAATGCGCCACAACAGGAGAGAAGTCCCGGAAGAGTGCAAGAAGAAAAAGGAGTTCCGTGAAACAGAAGTGTTTAGGCACGAGTGCTTGTATTTTCAATGCGATTGCTTTTGTTAATTAAAATGCACAAAGCGGACATGCGATAGAAGTAGTTTTTTCGGAGCAACAGCACAGTTTTCTCAACAAAAAACGTTAGATTTGCGCCGTTTTGACCTTTTGCGTCAATTGACGCACTCCGTCCTTCTAGGTATACGAAAATTGCCGTCCTTCTAGTGTTAATTACACACAAACCAGGGAAATACCCAGGGGAGCCCAAACATACTCTCTTGTTGTCCATTCGCTCTGTTTAAACCTTTCATTTGAAAACTTCTCAATGAATCTGAATGCACAATTAGAACAGAGGTTCGCCAGGAATCAATTTTGAGATTAGCTGTTGTTTCTAATTCATGTAAATGACCTAAAGTTTAAAATTCTGTGACTCAATGTTGTACATGCCGATGACACATATCTTTTCGTGTCAAGTAAAAACTTGAATAACGTACCAGCTCAACCAAATAAAAATCCAAGGAACACAGATCCAACCAACTTTCAGCTAATGGATTATCTTTGAAACAATTTATTAAACAAAATATATAAACTTTTCGAACTTTAGAAAAAGCTCTTGTCATAATTTTATCAAACTAAATATCAAATGATTTGCAGCTCTCCAGTTCAAATGTATCGAGATCAAATGGAATGATCCAAGAAATAAATCTTAGTGAAAATCTATCACGGAACTCACATGTGGACTAATTCCTGTGTGAGCTAAAACTGACCAGGAAAATTAAACTTTATTTGAATAAAGCATCACATGAAATAAATCAAATGAAGCGTGAAATGAACATCACAATCACCATCATGCGCAAAGTTAAACGTTAATTCCTGACTTTGTTGCACTGAGTCTTTTTCAAAGCAAGTTCATCCAGGTATATGCGAGTTCACCGAGAAATCAAATTTTTTCCTTCTCTTCTCCATCTGCAATTAAACAAGACAACAGCAATCTGTGTAAACAAAACAAGAAGCGCTGAAAATGAATAACACGTCCCACAGTATTTCAAAGTAACTTGAAAGGTTGGGTAATCCCCGTCCCCGGAGACACTTGGCAAGTCAAGAAAGGTTTGATTGTAATGAGCAAGGTCAAGTTATTGCCAGATTTCTTTATCTTATTGAAATATTAGAACATTCTTCATAAAAGTCATACTTGCTTTAATTAGAGCCGCAATGCTTAAGCGCGTTAAATGTAAAAAGATTTCAGCGATTTTTGATCTGTTATTACTGGTTTGAGTAAAGTTAAACAAATGCGTTCTCTTTTCAAAGGACTTCGCTCAAAATTAAACATGATTAAGGAGAAAATCAAGTTTTTTGCACGTCACATGCAACGACGTCATAAATCGCCGAGTTATTGAGAACTTTTTATGAAACATTGAAATACGTAGGAACGAAACTCAGCCCGAAAGTGACAAAAAATCCCCGCTCTTAAATTAGCAACAATCGACATCAAGGTCTTGTTTTTCCTTCATGATTGATAATATCACGTCCGCAACTGCTTGTTCATGACAAAATAGAAAGAACGATGTCTGGTCAGAGGTCAAAATACCCCCGGGCACTGCTTGAAAGTTCCTCTGAAATACTGGTGTTGAGAAAGATACTGCCCTTAACACCACAAAGTATATTATAATACAACAATTATATTGTAATATCAAAAGGTAAATCAGGCAAAAGCAATGCAACACACTTTATAAATTATAATTATGTTTTCGAAATGGAAACAAGTTTTCAGCAAAGGTGTTAGGCAAATGTTCATCAAACACGCCAAGATCTTTTTGCGAGCTTACAAGCGTAAATGACACGCGCCTTCCGTAGAGAAAAGAATACTCGCTCATAAAAACATGAAGTGTTTGCCTAACATAGCAACGACGAAGATCGATACTTTAAGTCGTTCTACTGTACACATACATGTTTACGACGGTCATGAGAGGTTGAGGTTTTGCTCAATATGTCGTTTTTGCGACGATAGAATCCAGAGTTGACACAAGCAGAGCCATCTTTTCTTAACTCCAGCTTTTTCGTATGATTTCAAGAAATGCCGCACTTTTTAACCTTTCATAAATCACTGAATTAATTGAGTAAACCCTGGGCAGGTCATAGGCACGAAGAAAACAGACACGTACGTTGCCTGCTAACAGAATGCGTACATTTCACGGTTGGTAGAGCAGGTATGTTGCGAAACAAACTGGGGTCAACGACCTATGTTGTTGAGACTTTCTACAGTGACGCATAGAGTACAATGTATGACGTCAGTACGGTAATTTATGTATTTCCGTGGGATTTAGAATAAACTTAACAACGGAAGATATCTTAGTATTTATTTAGAAAATATTAAAGTGTAAAGTTCAGCAACTGGTACAAAATCTTCTGAGCTTGAGTAAAAGATCAATCAAGAAATACTAAAGTTTAAAAAGAGGTAACAGCTATATAATATATTTGTTTTTCACCTTAAATGAGTTTCTCCTGATCATAAGTTGTTAAATTATACTTTTCACAACTATTGGAGCGCATGATATAAAACAACTACATAACCACGCTATATGATATGATTAAAAACATTGGAAAACGTCATCAGTTGAAATGATTTAAGGTTTTTGTGGACACATTACGTCATATTGTTGTTGACGATCGTCCAACATGACGTCATGTAATATGTCTACTGTCGACAAGCTGTTTACCGCTACTTGATGGTTGCTCAATCTTAATGTTGGGAAATGTCGTCGCTTTGTTACAAAACAATGAGTTTCACTTGAAAGCCGCTGCAAAAATGAAAACGTGACAAACCGGTCCGATGACTAAGCACTTTGTGCAAAACAGATCGCTCAAAAGACATTTTTGGCAAGAAGTTTTTCCGACCGCAATAATCCCCCCAAGCGGCGTGTTTTTCGCCTTTTCCAGTATAAAAGCCGCGATTGTCCCGAAAAATTCGTTTTTGCTCTTCAAAGATTTTCAAAATGTTGAAAATAGTTTTCTTCGGGTTGTTCGTCGTCTCTACGTCTGCGCAATCATTTTTGGATATTTTAACCCGAAATCGTAAGTTTTTAGAACAATAGAAGAAACTGCCGTTACCTTATTTCCTTGATTAGGTCGCCTATGATCACAAGCCGCATAAAATGCTTTCACAAAATAGTTACTGTGGCTTTCACATCAAAATAAATACGATAATTCTATAAAAACTGGTACCTATATAGTAGGCTACAGTTTATGTAAAAATAAATTACTTTTTAAACTTTTTGATTTCTATGTAGAATGCTTTGGTCTGCCTCCAAGACCAATCAACGGCCGCTACAAACTCCTCGGGTCGTCCTACGCGAGAACAGCCTCCTATGAATGCAACGATTGCTTCAAGATGACTCGCGGTTTGCCCTACAACACCTGTTCTAACAGAAGATGGGTCAACCCGGCACCGATTTGTGAACGTGAGTGCTGCGTTGTACGCTCTCTTTGTCTTATATAAGCACGAATGCTGGCTTTATGCGATACCAAATAAAATTATTCTTTTATTTCTCACGTTAGGGGAAGACCCCTGCCAAAACAGGAGACGTCCATGTGATTACACTGCTGAATGCATTAGTTTAGGTTTGGGCAGGTACACTTGCCAATGCAAGTCTGGTTACTCCGGGGATGGCAAGAGATCTTACTTTCGCGATAGCTGCTCTACTTACGTCAGAAGTGGCACCAGCAGGAAAAGTGGCTGCAAAAGTGAGTAAAAATTTATCTCGATTAACTTTTAAAGTGTCGTTGTCAACTACATCCGGATTTAGCTCAAATTCGTTGCCTTGTTATCCAGTATGGACAAACAAAGATTAAAGAATGTAAAATGATTTTTGTCTGTTTCTTTGGTCATTTTGTTTGGTTCTAGTGTCCAACTTACGAGGGCAACAACAATGTGCTTTCTTACAGGGGCATGCAAGCGACCATTTCAATGGAGCAACGCCGACTACACACCGCGCCAAGACAGCTACGAAGAGTTTGAGAGAATTTACTGGACTTGCATTTCTCCTTATAAGCAGCGGAGCACATCCGGCAGCACCGCTCCGGTGTCTCAGTTTTGTTACTTCGGGCATTGGTCAGGAACCTCTCCCACCTGTCTGCGTGAGTAACACGTCTGATTTAGATCGTTGTATTCAGTATTTCGTTGATACCTGTTGGTCGTTATCCGATTCTTAAGTTGGCAACATCTTGCTGTTAATGTCAGTCACTTTGAGACGTGAAATAAGGAATGAATTTTAACTAAGTTTCGATCATCGCTTCACATTTTTTCTCCAAAAAAATGTCAATTAATTTGTTCTTGCTTTTAGTGTCCCTATGTGACGACCCGGTTGCCCCAGGCAACGGTACAATTCGTCCATCAAAGCGACTGACGTGGAATAAAGGCAATGCCGTCACTTACGGTTGCAATGAGGGCTTCGAGTTGGTCGGTAACGCAACTGTGACGTGTGAGGCGGCAAGCTCTTTCGCGAATCCTCCAACATGCGCGTAAGTATTTACTTCAAACTTAACTGTGAGCTTAAAAAACAAGGATCGTAACACGTAGTAAAGCAATAAAAATATTGGAACAGGCCCGTCGCAGAAGGCAGCGGATGAGGGAAGAACAATCAAGATCTGTCAAAACCATGAATAAAATAAACTGTATTTCTGTTTATCGCGTTTGTTGAAATAAAATCTTCGTGCTGGTCTTATTTCCCGAACGATTTTTTTATACGTGACAATGATAATAATGTAAGTTTATTACAAAGCTTCTTCGGAATCTGAACCTGCCAGTTTCGTAAAAATCTCTAACGTTTTAAAATAGAACGCACAACAACAAGCTGTCCGCGGTGTTCAACCAATCAGAAATGAAACGTGAAAGTTGAAAATTACGTCAATAAATGACAATCAACAGAGCGTGTTGTCTCACGTGAGAGGTTTCGCGCTCAAAGTCAAAGTATTTTGCTTTAAAAGCCGTAAAACGCATAAATGGAGTTATCTGCATATGATTTTTTTCTGGCAAGGTGGTTAAAATACTGTAGGTTAATATCTAGGCTATAACGATCACAAGCCAATATGTTGAATATTTGCAAATTATGTAACGTTCTGTTTACAAACAACGTAATCAGTTATAAGACTGAATACTCACGAGTACAATGAACCATGCAACGACTAACGATAATTTAGCAGAAAAAATGCAAGAATGTTTGTGCAGAAAAAAAAGATACAAATTGAGGCAAAGCCAACGTCACAAACGCTACCTTTGCTCTCATTGGCCACCAGGTGTGGTGGCGGTGTGCATCGAGATGTTGTCGGTGGTGACGGACTTGGTGCGTCTGCTTCGCTCCTTCACTCTTCTCGTCAAGGTTTCGAAAAAACTCTCGACGAATGGGGAGTAGAGGATGGGATTCAGCGCGCTATTTATGGGGAGGAGCAAGCCCGCCGTTATGATGTCAGCTTCAGGAGAGACCTTCACCCCACCGAAGTTGAGATAAACCAAGATGCAGATCGGCATCCAGCAGCAGAAATCGGTCACGATGAGACGCGCGATGCGGTTCTGTGTCTTGCGGATCTGGTTCAAAGCCGGGTCTTGGGTGGTCGGTCGCTTAGTTGTCCGTCTCCAGATCGTCGCGTAACCAGCAAGTACAAAGAGGAAAGCCAACAAATCAATTGTGATGATCGTCATAGAAAAACCCGAGTATCTGTCTTTAGCTGTGACGTAGAAGCTCGGCAAGCACACACTCGTGGTGCCGTAGTAGCCGATGTCGCCCGGCGTCGGTAACTGTGACGATTGTTCGGCCAAAACCCGATTTGCATATTCCCACCTATTCCCGGAAGCCGGAACCGTTGAATTAGTGAGGCCTGCCACACGGCAAGCAAAATCGATGACGTATTCATCGGAGACGTGATCAACGTCGGAGAAGAGCGTAGGAAAGAGGACGATCGGTTTGAAGTAGCGCAGAGTGTTCGATAAGATGACGAGCATTAGAGAGACGACCCAAGCGCACACGGCGACAATCTTCCACGCCCTGGTCGAAGCCTGCTGGGCGTGAAACGGTCGGAGGAGAGAGAAGAGACGAAAGGCCGTAAGGATGGCCATCATGAAGACAGAAGTCTGACTTGAAATCAAGCTAAGACTCCCAGCAGCTGCGCAAAGAGCTCCACTCCTCCACGAATAATCGTAAGCTGAGTAAACTCCTGAAAACTCGGCCGTTTTCGAGACGACGATTATGAGGTAGACGCCCATGAGGAAATCGGAGAGTGCGAGATGTAAAATCAACACGTGGTTGCATTTCAAGCCGTGGTTCATTTCATTCTTACGTAATTGAAGCGCTGTCAAAATTATGACGTAAATGTTTCCGCTTAACGTCACAATGGCAACGATCCAAAACCAAACGTAGAGGCCGATGTTGCCAATGAGGTTATAGCGCGAGGAAAAAATTCCTGGACGGAATTCATCAGATCCGTCCCTGCAATCGCGTTTTCCGTCAAGCACGAATTTCTGCGGAATGGAAATTTTTCCGCCCACCTCCGTATCGCAGTAATGTCGAGTTGGACACCTCTCCTCATCCTCGTCGGTGCCGTCGTCGCAATCTCGAACACCGTCGCACACCTGCATAGAATCTATACTGATTTGGTCCTTTGAAGGGCACCGGAATCTCTGCGGACAATTTTCTTCGTCGAACCCGCGGGGACAGTTAGAGTCGTTGATATAAAACCAGGCTTGGTCGACGTACCCATCACAATATCGATCGCCGAGTGAGTAAAAGCTGTGGCAACTGTCGTTACAGAAGGCAGGAGGGTTCGGACATCCCACGCACTCGTCGCTGAAGTCCATGCATTCCGGTCTTCCGTCGCAATGTTTCGCAAAAACTTTTCCGAATTTGGTCTCACACAGGGTCGAAGGCTCGCCTAAAGCGCAGTTGCTCTCGTCGATGTTCCCCACGCACTGACTGACGTCATTGCATATTGCGTCAGAAAGCTGCAATGACGTAATACCGGTGAAACACGCCGATTCATTTTTTCGGCACTGGAGAGTGGAGGAATCGACTTGTGCCAACACAGTGGAACAGATTGTCAGGTCGGTATTCGCGCACAGACACTCGTCCGACAGATCGTAGCAATCAATGACGTCATCACAGACCTGTGACGCGGACACGATGAGACGCTTGTCGAGGCACTGGAAGCAGTGGAAGGAACCATCCTCCCCGAAACAGAGGTCGGATTGGTCCTGGCACTGGGCCACGTCGTCGTAGAGATTCCACTGGGGAAGAACACAGACGTTGGGCGATACGTTCGACGAACATTTAAAGCCGGGGCGGTCGATTCTTTCGTCACTTCCGTCGCCGCATTCCACTTTTCCGTTGCAAAATCTATGACTCAGTAACAAACTTTGATCTTGACATTGGAAAAACTTTGTGCAATTTTGACCCCTGTCTGTAATTTCCTTGCTACCTACACCCGATGACGTACAAAGCACGTCATACGTGACGCAATCCGGGAGATCGCACCCAAACGCGAGGGCCCTGCTGCATGTGGCGATGTTGCAGAAGTCGGGGGAGCAGAAGGCCGCGTCGTCGAATCGAAAGAGCTCGATCCGGACCCCATCACACTGATCGATGTGCAGCGATTTCACGAAATCTTCGTCTTCCTTGTCCGGACAATCAAACATCCCGTCGTTGACGCGATTTATTGGGATGCAGCCAACATTCCTCGTGCAAGAGGGGTCGGTTTCTGTGAAGCAGTTGCAGGTAAAATGATCTTGAGGGCAGACACAGTCCTTCTCATCTGTACCGTCGGTGCACTCCGAGTATTGGTCGCAGGTTTCTGTGAAGAACATTTCGATGCTTATTGTAAATGCGTTGATGCATGACAAAGTCTCAGACCCATTTTTAAGGCCACATTTTTCTTAAGTGGAAGAATCTGATAATCTGGCTACGCCACAATTAAATGTTATTACAAACCGGTCAGTGTGCGTGTCAGTGTCACTGCGCTATTCCTTGATTACTCAAAATTAGTTCAATGTTAAAATATGAATTCAACATTTCACCGATTTGCTTTTCTTACACAACCATAAATACCTGCGCTTTGTGAATAGCAGATTTTCTCGGCGCCCTCTTTTCTGCAGGTGTAGTTTCCGGGTTGATTACAGTCGCATGGTGTCGCTCTTTCTTCAGGGCACGAGCAGTTGAACTCGTCAGAAGAGTCAACGCAATCCAAATTTCCGTCGCACCGATCTGACGTCATCAACAAAAATTTGGTGTAATTACGTTTAATGCATGAATGACGTCGGCTATTGTATTATTTTAAGTGAATATGTCATTAGTAGTAGGATGCAACTTGTCAAACAGGATAAGGACAGGAAAGCCTCAAAAGGCGAGCAAGCAACTAACAAACATGGGGGAATTACCTCGACTGAAATTGTAACAAACTACGCCGACTGTCTCGCAAGTGTAATTGCCGATCTGGTGACAATCGCAATGCGTCAGGTTGTTAGCTGCACAGTCACAATCCCGTTCATCTGTTCCGTCTTCGCAGTTAGCGACTCCATCGCATCGTTCTGTTTCGTGAAACAATGTCGTCATTATAGGTGCAGATAAATAACTATTTGTAGTCGTGTCAATGCGTTTGCGTCCAGGTTATTTTAACGTACTTTTACACACTTTACTTTCCCGAAGTGAAATGCAGTGATTTTTACCTCAATAAAATCAAACGATCCATCTTCCATGGTCGCTAAACAATACTTACCGTAAATCGCATAGCACGGGTTTAGTTTGCAATTATTCCCATCTTCACTGAAACAATCACATCGATTCTCGAAGGGGCCACAAGCGGGAGGACAATCTCTTTCGTCACTTCCGTCTCCGCATATTTCTATTCCGTTGCACCTAAAAGCGGAGTCTATATAACCCCCATTGGTGCAAGTTTCTCCGGTTTGGTTCGGGCACTGGACGTCGTATTCGTCTCGGAGACTCGCGCAATCGGGTTTCCCGTCACAGACCTTGTCCGACCCTATGCACTGGTATAGATGGGGACACGTCCCTCCCGCTTCATCACAACCACACTGGAATTCTCCTGGCTGACAAATGCAGCCCCATTCGTCTGACCCATCTGGACAGTCGTTCTGGCCGTCGCATACCCACGTACGGGAGATACACGCTGGTGGAAGTTCAAATGAGTTTTCTTTCTCGCAATTGCAATTAAATTCATCATCGGGACAGGTCGTCAAGAAGTCGTGGTAATGGCAATAAGCTGAACAAAAACGGTTTTAGGCATGGGCTTCATGGAAAGCTAGTCGTATTAACATGTTTGGAAAAATAGCACAAAAATCATATGTTGATACAGGGTATAAATGTTTTTTCTAAAATTGAATTCGAGCAAGCGATGAAACCAAAAATATCACTTCATAAGCATGTGTTATAACGGCCATTTTAAATACTTAATAAAGTATGCGAAGTTTTGCTTACAGGAATCCAGCTGTCTTTGTGGCCTTTGACTACTAACCAGCATTAACATACACAAGCCTACGACGATACTTTTCATTTCTGCGATTGGTGCTGAAAGAAAATTCTCAACAGTTAAACATTGTTCTGGAAAAATTTTCCTTTCTCCTTTCAATTTTTCCTTTCTTAAGTTTATATGCACGACTTATCATAAACACTTAAAGCAGGTATTTTACGTCAAGTGTACTTTAATTTTGCTCAGCTGTGAAAGATGATCCACGATAACTTTAAGCTCGTTAAAATCTTTTTGTTCTTCTTAATCTTCGACTGTACTCTGAATTAATAACCCAGTTGTAAAAGTTGCAGATGTTTAATTGTCGCCATTGATCAAACCACTAAAACGAAAAGGTGACGTCATTATGGGATTTTACATGCTGTGAAGCGCAACAGCAATTACGTCATTGGCGAAAAAAAAAATCCCGTTTGAGATGGCAATCTGCGAATATGCTGACATCATGCTGACACAGCATCTTTCAGCAAAGGCAATGAACGGAAGTAGAGCGTCAGAGGTGAAAACATTTAAAGTGCAAATTTATACAGTTTGTTTGTAACTAATGTGTTACGCGTGTTTCTCACAACAAATAACCACAACTTAAAGCTCAACTTTGTTCCCGTCAAAACTTATAAGAATGCGGTGAAGCGCTTAACCGCCAAAATGCGTTTTTACGACAATCACGCGCTTTGCTCACAATCACACGCTTTGCTCACCAGTAGAGCTTAGTCCAGCTTGCCGTTTGGTTTCTATTATAATAGTTGGCAAACGCCCACATCATGCGTCGTTTCCGTAATGTTAACGATGAGAAAATTTCCAGCAATTACTATGTCACGAGAAGTATTTTTATATCCGTCACGTTTTATTCGTTTTTATTCGCATCATCACGTTGTTCGCATTTTCACCGTCACGTTTTATACATCGATTTATCCGCGTTGTATTGTCTCTTTGTACATGTTCACGTGCTGCTGTGTTTTACTTGTTCATGGGTCCACATGTTTTTATTCTATCTCTTGTGACGTTACCCCGAGGGCCCAATCAGTACTGTGTTTAGCGTCCCACGCTGATTCTATGATTGCGTGGAATTTGTTTTGGTATGGTGTTTCGCTCGGGTATAGAGTGGTGTTTCAGTAACGTTTGGGTGAGATAACAGAAGGACGTATGTTTTTACCTAAGAGATATGCCATTAAATGTGAATAAAGAAGACAGAGCTAATTGACTAGCCGTTAAGCGGGAAGATTCCTGGTCAAAGAAAGTTTGGTTACAACTATAGTGACGAATGACACGCGATTTTGCAAACCAATTGTAATATCAGATAGCTTTATCATTTTCACTGGCAAACTACAGCATTTTCTCAGTTATGTTAAAATACTGTAGTTGAAGAATAACTTTTTCTTTTCCGAAATAAACTACTTTGCCTGACCACTACAGGTAGGGTCCATACAACAAACAACCATTTACTCAATGCAGGAAAACCCCATATCTTCGGGTTGTCCGAACTTGATCAAATTTATCAAGATCTTGCAGCATTCTGTCGGAACCAGCAAAGTCACCCAAAATTTTGGTTCGAGGTTTAATTGAGTTGAGGTCAAGGAGCATACGCTGGGTGTTTCTAACGCGGTATTTATTAGCTTGCTAGACAATTATTAAGACTTTATCCACACTTTTCAACCTTTGAAGTACTATCTTCATTTCAGCCTAAGTTACACATAACGCCGCTGTTACTGATGCGTAAGACGATAGTTATTGCCTTGAAACGTAAACCTTCCTGTCTGCAGCAAGTACAATGAATGAAGCCACATAACTCTTGCCTCCGCTTATAACGCTCGTTCTCTTTATAACTGTTACTGCTGCCCTGGCCTCAGGCTCCTTGTTTTTAAACTAAATTGGGTTTGGAAAGTTTTGCTTACGCGATGGTCCTCAAGTACCACGTGCTTCTAATAATCGTTATTTTTGTAAAGGCGATATTAAACGCAAATAAATTCTTGCGTCTAAAAATAAAGGTTTCAGGTCTAGGTCCGCATCAGCAGTATGAGAGACATTTCCTGCTCGAGGAGGTTTTGGCAACTTGATCAACGCACAAATATTTTTACCAAAACAATATTTCTATGAGTGAAAATATCTCCTCAACAGTTTATAACAAGTACATGTAAAGCTGCTTCCGTTTGTAAAAGTTTCTTTGCACACAAACGTAAAATACAATATTTAAAACTTTTTAAATGACCGAGAAAATATATTGTTCAATCGTAAAAATCCTTCAGCTAGTAAAATTGAAAAATATTTGCATATACTGCTTAAAATACCGGTGGTAGATTTCATAATTTACCAAAGCATGTACACGGCGTCGTTATTCGACATATTAAGATTATTTGCAAAACGACCTAATTGCGAAAGTCTGTGTAAGCTGCACGATAATTTACTCAGAGCGTCAATTAACAAACTGTAATTTCAAACGTAATTGTCTATCTATGTTGCTGCTTAATTATGAAACATAAACATAACTCTAAGTTGCACTGTGCTTAACATGCACAGTCCTGACTGCGTTGGTATTTTCTTCCACTTCTAACACAGCACCGACTCAGAAGATGCAATTTTTCGTCAATAGATTAAAAGAATAACAATTCACTGCACGCTTATAACGAAAAGCATCACTAAACTCAGTAGTCTCTTTCAGTCAGGGCCGGAAGTTTTGAAAACTTCGTGCGGTTATTTTGCAAACGACGCCATATTCGTCGATTGACTAAGACGCTTTGCAGGTTATTTCGCGCTTTTCACAATAGCAGTGTTTTAGTAAACAAGCATTATCCAATCACAATGCTCTCAGTAATGTGTGCATCATTGCTAGATCTTCGGGCTTGGAACAAATATTTTTAGTTGAATAAATAATTAATTGATAAACGGTTGAACAAGTTCATAAATCCAGCCCTCTTTAAGCCAGAAATTGTCAATCAAGCAATACGTGCTACCAACAGTACTTCTGAAAAATAAATTAAATTGATCATAGAGCAGGTCTGTAGTGATTCATGCGCTTAGGGCGTCTGGCCGACTTTCAACGTTGCCCACGTCTTTTGTAAAATATCTCATCAATAATAAAATTTCGCTGTGGCGATGCCAATAAAACTTCCGTGTCTTTGTAAGTTGTAATTGTAAAACTGAAGGCCTTTGTTTACGTCAGAATATCTTTACAAACTATTTCATGGGATTGAACGCTATCACTTCCTTATCACGAGACAGTGATGATGGCCGAAACCAACTTTGTTATGAAAACCGCAGCCTCAGAAAAGACATTTTAAAACTAATTTGGCTTTAGATCGGAGCAAAGTGTTGGCACAGTGTCGGGATCTTTTTCTCTTCATAATCGCGGTTATAATCTGTGTCTCCAACCTTCATTCTGCAACGCGATGTCATTTGTTTTCTCAATATTTCGCGTTTTACCTCGACAAACAACAACATGGAGGATTTCCTCTTCACACTTGGGTGACGTCACGACTGACGCAAGGGTAAATCTATTGGCAATGTGCATTGAGTTCAAATATTTTTTCAAGAGACGGCGCTTTGCTGAAAAGTGGGAAAATCTTTAATGGTTTGGCTAAAATTGAGGTTTTATGAAATAATCTCAATATTTGTCTATTAGGTACACAGAATGGCTCCTCCCACTGCTTCCAGTGCCTCGACCTTCAGAACACTATGGCGGGTATATACACACGTAATACGCACACGGCATACCTGTGAGTGAGCAAGGTGGCCAACAGACAACAGCAAAGTGCTTGGGGTGTTACATGCAAGGCGACCGTCGAATTGGGAACAAAAATTCAGTACGAAAAATTTGATTTCCCTACCAAAATGAAACAAAAATTGTGATCAAAGTTTTAACTAATTAGCACCAATCGACTTGCTGGGCTAAATTAGATCGTGTAGGCTAAGATAAGTCGAGGTAGCCTTAAGGCAGCTGTATACGTAACCGGATTTTGACGTGCCATACCCAGACATACCCACAATTTTGTTAAAAATTTTGAGAGCATTAGAAAAACGATCGTTTCTTTCCCTTAGCACAAATTACTCACAAGCAATGTGGGTTATCACCAGCAAATATTTCAGTTAGATCTTGTTATCGACCAAGAAGCCAAAGTAGTTATTCTTGCTCTACATGAAATAAGAGATCAGTGGAAATACTAACGTTTGTAACAATTATTGTTGTTCATGTTTTGAACATGTTGTCAACTTGCCATTATATTTGCGTTTGAAAGTTATATAAAATGACAAGTACGGCAGTTTTTGTAAAGCTATATCTGTACGTTTGTGAATATGATGAAATTGTATGAAATTTAATCTCGTGAAAATAGGGAGTTATAACCCTATATGTAGACCTGTCATGAGCTCTTATGACTGAGTTGCAAGCGTTTGTGACTGCTTGAAGTTTTTAACAGGACATTATAAAACTGATGCCAAAAAGCTTCATTTTAAAGAGTTGTGCCTACAGATATCTCGTATTGTTTGTGATTTTTTTCCTTATCTGTCGTTTGATCGGCTATTGTGACGTCATATTATCGTATGAAGTAAAATGAGTGGCGCGAATACCAGATGCTCGGTTATTGATTTTTAATTAAAGTATGTAAAATAGGAAAATAGATATATAGTAGGTAGCGCGGAAGACGGGTGCCATATCCGCCGTTTACAAAACATTCAGCGGAAAGGCTGAAGAATTTTTATATGTATTCGAATTTATTAGAAAAGTTGGACATTTTAGAGATGCTTTTTTGAAACATAAAAATGACCTCAGACTTGCAACTTTCTCGATTTGTTGCAGTCACTTTGTCAATATTCTGTGAAGTATAATCTACTGTATACAGCGTTTAGTGGATTTGAGCAACATTGTTAAAGTTTTCATCACAAACATAGGTGTAGAGGAAACAGTCCCGGTGTTTGTTGAGGTGTTATGTTCTAGTATCTATACAGCTAAGTTCCTTCAGCATTGCACGGAGAACGTTAAATAACACGAGACGGCAAGCATGTGATTTGAATAGCAACGCAAGAACTAGCAGAGATTAAGCTTGTTAATGCTGCAATAACCACCGGGTTTGAGCAAATGCCATACACACTTTGAACACTCAGCTGCATTTATATTTCTATAAGAAGGCGTTAAAAAGGTTACATAGACATCGAAAATGTGGAGATAATTGCGCGGTCTCTTGAAGAACTACAGCACATATCAAAATGGGTTTTGTGAAGGAACGCTTGGAACGCCTCCGTGCGTCCAACGGAATGGCAATGGCGATTGTTTACGCCACACTAATGCTCGATAACATGCTTCTAACTGCGGTTGGTAAGTCTTGGTTGTTAATTAGGGTAATTCCCAACTAAAAAAGTTTTCATCAGTTAAGATTAATTTGTGCAGAACCATTGCACTCTTCATTAGTACAGCTAGGGCTTTAACGGATATGATGTATGACTTAAAATTCTGTCTCATAATACTATCTTCATGATACGGTAATCCAGCTAAACTACTGTATACTAACAGAACGTGTTGGAGTGATTTTTTATAAGTACAGTATAGCCGGTACATACATATTTTAGCTCGCTTCATACATCCAGTGTAAACAGTAACGTTTGAAGATGCCTGACTTTACCACCAAATTCGGGGGTTATCTTTAACTACCCCGATAAGAGCGAAAATGCATGGACAGAGAACACAACAATAAATTGTGTTAGCGTAGCGTTAAATTTTGTATTTCCCTTTGAATCTTTGCTTAAACTTCGAAATTTATTTCTTCCAGTTCCGGTTCTACCCGAATACTTCTTTAGACAACATCTCGCGGAGGCACCTTCCAACATGTCGTCCCTTCGACACGACCCGAACACGACCGAAACTCCCCCTATTCCGTCAACGACGTCATCAACAGCAAACGTTACGATTGAACCAGACAGTGATTGTAACATGAATCAAGAGCTGGCTTTCCTGTCAGACGAGAACTTGTACATCGGGATTCTATTTGCATCGAAGCCGATTGTTCAAATTGTCGCCAATGCCGCGGTCGGTCCTATATCTGACTACATTGGTTTCGATGTCCCAATGTTTACTGGTTACGTCATAATGTGTTTCTCGGCTGTGTGTAAGTACAGTACTAAGGCTGCGTTAAAAACATAAAATAATTTGTTTGTAATTCATTTGTCGCGTAACAATTAGCCTTGTGACTCCGAATAAGCAATTTTTGTTGAAACAATAACCTTCTTCCTCAGTGTTTGCCTTTGGGAAGAACTATTCGATGTTGTTGGTGGCTCGGGCCATCCAGGGAATTGGATCCGCCTGTGCCTCAACCGCAGGGATGGGAATGTTGGCGGATCGTTACAGCGATGAAGAAAAACGCGGAAGAGCTTTAGGGATCGCTCTTGGCGGACTGGCGATGGGAATTTTAAGTATAAGAAAAATTATACTCCTCCTATTCTGCTTCTGCGCAACATCGACATAAAATAAACAAATGATGTAGTTTTTGCTTAGGGTAATACCCAAAACTAGTCCATTGTTTTCAGTTGGTCCTGTTTTCGGAAGCGTGGTATATGAGCTTGCTGGGAAAGAGTGGGTTTTCCTCGTACTGGCCATAATGGCTTTGTTTCTGGCAGTCACCCAGCTCTCCATATATCGACTGAACGTCGAACGACGGCAGCCCGTAAGTTTAAAACATTTTTGATTTTTTATGATAAGTTAAAACTTATTGCGGAATCTTATCAATTATTTCCAAGCCATTTTGTGAGCCATGACGTCAATGTCTTTATAGGGTGAAGAAGGGACTTCCCTTGCTACCTTACTACGTGATCCGTACATAGTGATCTGCGCCTGCGCGATAATGCTGGGTAACATGTGCATTGGAGTGTTGGAGACGGGCCAACCAATCTGGATGATGATCAACATGTGCGCGCCGAAATGGGCGTTGGGTGGGTAGTTTAGGATATAAATAAAGACAGCAGCAAGATACATACAACCATGTCATACCTGCAAGTAGGGACGTGAACGCGTTTGGTCGTGTGCTCATGGGTTTATATTTCAATAGGAACAAGTGCTGTTAATTAGACTGTGTGCACTAAAAAGTGATGTTGCAAGTTATTTTCTTTAAATTTTAGTTTTCTTTTGCTCGGAAAGGAATTAGCAATTTCAACTTTTGCGGCATCAGCCATCAGTATATTATAACTCACCAGGACGACTTCTGTTTTTGTTCAAACAGAATACACGCTGACAAAGTTGTTAAGAATAGAAAAGCGTTTTCTTCTATTATTAACTTATCAAACCTTAATTTTAATGTTAACATTAACCTTAGCAAATCCTTCATGACAGCATTGTATCGATTTTGCGGCTGGATTTTGGCACAACGCCTTGTACTGGTTTCCTATGCATAGACATTCCCGGCGTCATGTGTGATAAAAGCTGTATGAGAAGACTTAATTTTTATCGACCCATCCGAAGAGGTTTCTCCTACTCCAATTGCTTTGATATCTAACAATTATCGAGGCTTTTGTCTCAGTCGTTATCAGGTCACAAGTCAAGTGGCGCCACAACATTCATAACGGCAACGTCACTCATTTTATGCAGCGTTGGATCTTATTTTACTGAAAATAGATTTACGTCATATACGTTTTTGAATCAACGAACAATGAAAGTGTTTTAAGGCAGTTGCAAGCAGATGCGTCCATAGAAATCGATGCTCATTGGAATATCTGTCATCCTTAGGTGTCGCCTTTCTGCCCGAAAGTGTCTCCTACATGCTGATGACCTACGTGGTGGCGCTGTTGTGCCAATCCTACCCTCGTTGGTTGATTTGCGTCATCGGACTTTATTTCATCACAGCTGGATGTGTAGGGCTGCCCTTTGCAACAAAGTTAGTGCTGAAACAAACTGCTAACTAAACATAGGTCACGTGTCCGGGCATTTTTTTGAAAAGTTTCATCCAGTAACGCAACATGCAAGCTTAATTACTAACAATGATTAATTAATTATTATCACCATTAAGTTATTACTTAGTATGATTATTAGTTAATATTAATAAGAACAAGGCCATGAATTAGAGAAAAACTCAAATCTTTAACAGGTCAGAATGTTTTTATGCAAAGATTAATAAACTTCCCAGGTTACCGGAACTAATTGTTCCTGGCTTGGTGATTGGTTCAGCGGTTGGTTTGGTGGACACCAGCATGTTCCCAGTGATGGCGACCTTGGTCGACCAAAGACACAAACCGGTTTATGGGAGCGTATATGCGATCGCGGACGTCGCGTTCTGTGTTGCGTTTATAGTGGGTGAGTTAAACGAAAAGCTACGTTGAAGGGAAAAGTTAGTGCCCTTGCTATTGCAAAGCGAGTTGCAATCACAGAGCAATTCAAATGTTGTGGTGGTTTAAAAAACTAATTAAAAGCAGCGTAATACAATGTGACCTTACTGCAAGTGATTTAAAAAAAAAATAGTCTGGTGCTATATTACCTTTATTTTAGGCGATGCAATTTGCCGATGAAGTAACCGCTTTCTTAAACGCATCTTTTCATCGATATTTAGGTCCACTATGTGCCGGCCTGGTTGTCAGCACAATCGGATTCGAATGGCTGATGTGGATCGTTGCCATGGTGACCTTTCTTTTCACTCCATTGGTTTTCTTTCTCAGGAAGCCGACGTCACAATCTGAGGAAAAAATTGTGAGTATGTTGCGACATCTAGCGGTGGCTAATCAAAACCCATGACGTCTGGGACGGTATAGTGTAATATACAGTACAATCAACTTTGCAAAAGAAACAATTTATAGAAATCGTAAAGCTCACATATCTGCATCCTGTTTTATTGCTTGTTAACAATTTCCTTTGCGAAAGATATAAAAATTTTATCTGCATGTTATGTTATGTTAAGAAGATATCGGGTTTTATCGCCAGCCATGCAACCAGGGTATTTGTTCGTGTCCAACAAAACAAATTGTTTTGTGGAAAAACCCTTTATGTGACAATTTATCAATGATGGAAACTACCGACTATTGATTAAGCTCATCTGCACCCAGTGTTGTTGCATTTTGCTTCGTCAACAACTTGTTTTTGACTTATATTTAGACAATGTTTTTTGTTTCAGCCGATCCTGTATCACGCTAAGAACAGTGATTGTGAAAACGGCGACGACGTCTTCCACGAAGCAAAGAACGGAAGCATGGTCCATAGCGATTAGATGTTCGATGCGAAACAAAGTAAAAAAGCGAAAAATTGATCATGAAATCATAAATATATTTTCTGTCGTATTTTGTTGACTTTTTAGTTGATTGTTGTAATCTGTGCTCACTTAAAACAAGCGACAATGGTTCGATTGTGAAGTAAAACAAGCAGTGCCTCATATAGTCGACAGCACGCTCTCTATCTTATAGGCTACATTTGGCTGTACTTGTTTGATTGCCGTACACTTAACTCGCCTAAGAGAGAGCTTTGGGAGAGATTATTCTCACTAAAATCTGGTCAAGCTAGCAAATTCAAAACAGCCCAACGTATAACAGCGGGATAAAAAATTGTAATTTATCAGTTATAAGTTTTAAAACGAAGGTTGCCAACATGTTTCACCGATACGAAACTAAGTCGTACATTTTGTAGTTGCTTTAAATTGTGCCGTACTGATCCCAATTCTACGGTAGCCTGTAAAGGCCACAACAATTATAATTTGGGTTCCGCAAAAAATTTATGATCACCACAAAAATATTTCACGTTAGCACAAAATATTTATGATCACCACAAAATATATATTTTTCTCAGCAAAATATTTTAGAAATTTACAATATATATTTTGTCTCCCTCTAAAATTATTTTGTGCTTTCAAATTATTTTGTGCCTTGAAAAAATATTGCGACTTCGAAATATTTTGCGAAGTCGAAATATATTTCGCTGTGAAACTTCCACTACCGCAACAAATATAAATTCGCCGCACAATATTTTAGAATCGCCGCACAATATTTTAGAATCGCCGCACAATATTTTAGAATCTCATCGCAACATTTCAAAATGTGTGCTTACCGCATGGTAGGCGTAGTTGATGAGGTCTTCGGGAAAGGAATAAGGTTACCGGTCACAGCCACAAATAGTGAGAGATAGTAAGCTTTTGCAAGCCTTAACAAGCTTAGGTCTAGGCTACATTGTAAGGTCTTTTGCAAGTTCAGTATGCTAACAAACTTTCTAGGGCTTGGCTGTATAGGTTAGGCCTATAGGCTATGTTGTTTTTTTTGTCTCGAAGACCAAAGCTGTTCATAACAGCATAAATTTTAACTGACTTTTTCAGAAATTTGTTTTATAAAATGAAGTGTACCTTCTTAGTGTGAAAACTGATCTTCATTGCAATGAATTGTGTTGAGTGCCATAATGAAATACCTGACATTTTTGTGATATGTTCACACTGTGGTCACGGTGAGTAGCGTACCTTTCAAGTGAAGATATAAATATTTTAATGAAAATTTGGCTGTAGACTAACATATTTTTTGTTTTCTTTTTTACACCAACAAGAAATGTTTTACCTAAATCGACTGTGTGTCTGTGTATTATTATTAATAACGAATTATTATTTAGTAAAAAATATATCATACAACGTGCCAAGTCATGTCTCAAAAGTCCACATGTTGTTTTTATGTTTTGCAGCTACTACTTTGGATCAAGATCAAATAATATCTGAATATTTCCATTCAGGATATGAGTATGGAGAAATTTTACAATTGCTACACAGTCGTCATAACTACGCAATCAGTATGAGAACTTTAAAGAGACGATTGCACAAAATTGGACTGCGAAGAAAATGTGGCTGGAAAAAAGACATCACCGTTTTATTTCAGGCAGAAAAACGTATCGAGGAGTTGTTAGATGGACCCTCTTCTTTTGGTGGATATCGGTCAGTTTGGCACACATTACAAATGGAAGGTTTAAGAGTACCAAGGTTGTATGTAGCTGATGTACTACGTAATATTGATCCGAAAGGGTGCGAGGCTCGAAGAGCTCACCGTTTAAGGCGAAGAGAGTATCACAACCCTGGGCCAAATTATGCATGGCACACAGATGGTTACGACAAGCTGAAACCATTCGGATTTTCTATACATGGTGCAATTGATGGATTTAGTCGAAAAGTGCTGTGGCTTAATGTTACACGATCAAACAAATGTCCACATGTTGTCGCTAATATGTATATTAAAGCTGTCACTCACTTCCAAGGCTGTCCGATTGAAGTAGTATCAGATTTGGGTACAGAAAATGGATTGTTGGCAGCAGCGCAGTGCTTTTTTCGAGATAACATTAACTCGCATCGTTATGTACCATCACCCCGAAATCAGCGGATAGAAAGCTGGTGGTCAATATTCTCCAGGTTTCGTGCCTGTTGGTGGCGCAACTTTTTTAGTGACCTTGAGTTTCGAGGTATTGTGGATTTCTCCCAAACACTCAGCAAAGAATGCTTGTGGTATTGCTTTTCATGTTTAATTCAAAATGACTTAGATTTTTTCAAGGACCACTGGAATACTCACCGAATAAGAAAATCTCGACATAATGTAATTGCAGGACGGCCAGATTTACTATATTCCATGCCAGAAAGATATGGAGGAATTTCTGGCTTATTAAAAAACGTTGCACCACACAACATTAGTTTGGTATTGGCTGAAATATCACAACCAACTGAAACTGAAGACTATCAAGAATATTTTGATTATGCTACATCTGAACTTGGACAAGGAGTGCCATCTTGTTGCACTGAAGCCTTAGATCTGTATAAAATGCTTATGAATGTAGCCAGAGACCGATAAACGGAACTATTTATTTCTGTGTGAGCAAGTAATGTAAAGTTTATTGCCTATCATTTTAAGTCTATCAACATAAATGTCGTGTTTTGTATTACTTTTGTATTGCATTCATCATAAGCACGATTCTATTACACTGAAAAACTATGTATCGAAATTTTAGCAGATACACTTGAAGAAATACAACTGTAGCTCACAGAAACATTACACTTGAAAAGAATACTGAAAATCTCACAGAAATATATCTACTGTACCACAACAAGCATGCAACATAAATACTGCTAAACACACAAAAAATTACTAATTACAGGAAAAACTCAGTTTGGCAAGCTTTGTTTATAAACATTAAACAGTGGTCATTACACATTGAAGGCAAGTGAAATAGGTTCAACAACTAAACTAATGTAAAATATAAAATTTTAATGCAGTCCAAATGCTTGAGCATTACATATTGCCGTTAAAAAGATAGACCTAAAATCGTTTTCTTTCTCCATGTGCTTTGCTGGTAGTGTAACAACCCTGCCGCATGCTCCAACTACAGGGTAGCAAATACTGTGTTTTGGATTATTTTCCAAACAGTAGTGATCGAACTGCACCGAAATTTGAAGGTCGTTCCCAAATATAGGCCTGTGTTTCTGGCCTGTTAGCCAACCCAACACACCTGCAGGTGTCAAGTCAGGAGGAGTACATGAAATTAAATGACAATCATTCTCGTCGTTAGCCAAGATTTCATGTCCAGTTACATTTACCTTATTGTCCTCTAAATGCATTAAAAAATCCACAAAGTTATCCATTATTTTTTCTTCCACAATTCTTTTCGAGGAATTTTCATCAGAGTGATTGGGAATTAACAGACTTGCAACATAATTTGCATCAACAGCACGCTCAGACGATGTGATAAAAAGAGGTTCAAAAAGCAATGGATTCCTTTGTAATGCTTCAAATATTCCAAACAATTCCAATCCAGATAAAAATTCTTTAAGATAACACAACCGCCTGTTAGTGATGCTGACCATGAGTGTGCGAGTTATGTCAGTAGTATGATCAGCAGACACTAAACCAGTGTACCCATGTTCTAGAATAGTGTCACTATAAGATGGATTTGACGGATCATCTGAAATACGTTGTATAAGTTGCTTTTCGGATTCTGTGAAGTGAATGTGAAGATCAAGCTTTCTAATGTCAATAGAGTTTATTGCTGTTAACATTTTGAACACATTGGAGTGAAAACAAAATGGAGCGGGCCCACCTTGCACTAAACTTGCAGCAATTATTTCACCGCATGCTTTAAAATAACCATTCTGCACATAAAGCATGGAATCAACTGGACTACCATCAGGACAAAAATGTTCACGAATTAAGCGAACTACAATGGCGAAGAATTCTTTTGCCATTGCACCTGAATCGATACCATTTTCACCTTGAAATTTAACAACCACTCTTTTATTTGCCGAACCTTTAGTGTTCACCTCCCTTTGCCAAAGGGCAAGGTATCTCGCAACAGGTGCACTTCTTCTCACAATAATGTACAGTTGTTCTGCATCATCAATGTTTTTGTTCAAATCAGACAGGACTTCACTTATGTTTTCATATTTTTTAATTTGAGACTCATTCTTTTGTGAACTGTCACATTCTTTATTAGCAGTCTTTTGAAGTTCATCGATGCTAAAGCAATCAATAAAATTATGTGGGTCACTAAAAAGTGTGGTCAAGGGAAAATCGGGAAGCAAGTCATCTTCCTGATGTTCTGCTGCATCTTCTTTTTCTTCTTTAACAAGATACAGGAAAATTCTACTGTAATCTTTTCCAATGTTTTCTTTGTACTTAATTATGGTAAATGGTTCATCAGTTCCCGGCAATAGATCAATAATACGACCATCTCTGAATGCAAGATAATAACTTGCCCCATCATCATGACTTTTTGGATAAAATTGTAAGTATTTTTTAACTGCTTTTTCCAAAATTGAGTCAACAGATTCTGTTTTGCCAATGTTTAGTAAAATTGTTTGGTTTCTAATAGGCTTTAATTCAAAATCTTTTCCACCTCTTTCCAGCATTCCTATTTGAACTCCTACTTCATTTGGTTTTGACTTTTTTGTTACCCTTTCTTTCCATTGAGATCCCTTCACAGCTTTGTATTGTCCGAATGACATGACATCACTTTTTCGCTTCAAAGAATGTGTATCTGTCAATATAAATTAGTATTTATTACTATCATGCTATCATACGGAACTTTGATTTGTTGCATTTTAGTAATTTGGCTTTATAAAAAAATAAACAAAGAAATTCGGCCTTTTTGCAAGCATAAATGGCGCCTTAAAACACTTGCTTAACAATTTTGTATATTTTGCTGTTCAAAGTTTTTTTTTAATAAACTCTTCAGTTATATGTTGCATCAATTAGCATTATGACCAGATAAACAATTTCTCATTGTCCCAAAAAGATGCTGCATATGTAAGTTATTTCAAATAGAAATAGACAAAACTGCAAAAAAGAAAAAAATTTGCACTGGTAAGCACTGTAACAAAACATATGTAAAGGGCTACATTTTCTTGAAGATGAAGTGCTTTTAACCTCTAACAAATCGTTACAATACCACTATAGCAGTGGTTCCCAAACTATGGTACACGTACCACTTGTGGTACGCCAGCAACTTATCAAGTTTACACCAAACGGATCGCAAATGATCTTTTATTATGGTCGGCAATATTTTAATTCACATAAATTAGGTAGAGTATGAGCAAATTTCATGCTTTATTCCCTACTGAATACTAATTCCTTAAGGTATTGACACATTGGATCATGAAACAAGCGTTTCTTTGTGACGAAATAGAACGTCATTTATTACTAGGTAATAAATCCTTGAAGTTAGTTTTTATAGTCCTGCAATGTAGGTGGTACAAGAACGCTGCATAAACCAAAAAAATGGTACGCGAGTAGATGAAGTTTGGGAACCACTGCACTATAGACTGTCTGTAACTTCCACCCGATTTCGCTATCAACTTATACCCAATTAGAAATCTAATGTAAAATAATTACACACAATTAAATAACTTTAAACTTTCAAACCATTTGATTTGTTGTCCATCAAGTTGTCATGGCAGTTACTTCTGTTTTCCTTTGAACTAGTCTCATCACAGAAGTTCTGTGTCTCAATACTGGAATGAGGTTTCTCTAAAAAAAGCCATAACTGAAACAAAACCAGAAACATGCACAGCAACATTTTTTAGTTCTAAACTTTGCAACAGGGCTAATCAATACCGTATCTTAAACTGGTAGATTGCAAATGTTCTGCGCAAGTAAATCCCACATTCTTCAAAAATTGGTAAGGTGTTTATCTTTAGCGTTTCTCAAATTAACAAAATGTAAATTAAATTAAGTAAATTTCCCCAGCATTTGTTCAAACCTGCCAAAAACCTTACCTGTCAAAAATGTATAATTACATATGTATTAAATTAATTGATATACAAAAATGTCACTAATTTATTAACTTTGAATCATTACCAGATGACTGATGTTAAAATAAAGCATTATGTCACGGGATTATTTTTATGCACCTGTTTTGTAGACACCACATTATACACCGTCTTTTCTTTGCATTGTGTTGTTTTCATGCATGTTCACTGTCTGCCATATTTTACTTGTTTATGTTCTATTACTTGTTCTTGTACACCTGTTTTTATCAAATTTCTTGTGACGTCTGACGTAGTTACCCCAAAGGCCTAATTAGTATCGTGTTTTACATTCCACATTGATTCCTTTATCGCGTGGAATTTGTTTGGTGTAGTGCTGTGCTCGGCTGGGCGACGGTTGTCGGTAGTTACGTTTTGGTTTTAGAGTAAGGTGGATGTTTTTATGAAATAAAATGCCATTAAACGCTAACAAGGCAAAACCGGCTGAGTGACTAGCCGTTAAGGCGGGAAGATTCCTGGCTAAGGAAAATTTTGGTTGCAATTATACCCTTAGTTTCCAATTATCTGAACGAGCCAATTTGACTGGCATCTTTTACTTTAATAGTGACAATCAAACATGCGTTCAGAAACCTTTTTATGGTAATATGATTCACAGCTTACAGTTTAATTGAATCATCCAATCAATCAATAATTCTGTTTATCATAAGTAATATGTTACAAAAAACTTTATACTTATTCCATGTATTGCATAGACCTGTCACATGGTATAATGTATCTAAGATTAAACTGAACTTACCTTGCCCACAAAAGCCGCAAAATAAATGTGTTGAAGAGAGTACTATTTCACAGTTTGTGCAATACATTGTGCAGATCATTAAATATTCTAATGTACTGGAATCTGACAATTTGTCAACAAGTGAAACTGACTATGAGCACTTTTTTATATAAGTAAACTGACGATTATAGTGTAACTATAGTTAAATAATGAACAAACGGGTAACGTCACTAAATACACAAACAAACATCTACTTCATCATAATTATTGTGATGTATCATTGTAATTACTGCTGTGTAGCAGCTGGACTTATCGCTACAATTGCATTGTTTATTTTTCGCCAATAGTTGTGCTGTGCCATAGTTACGATGCTAACTATTACAGTTATAGCACAATAAAACACAATGGTCACTAACATTTAATGAGCAGGAAAAAGTGTCAAACTTTGAGAGCTTAAAACATGCATGATAGCAATAATAGTATTTGTGAAATAACGTGGAAAGTTAACATAGTTCTTCATATTTAGGTCATCTTTAAATAGTTCAAGTCAAAAATACGAAATTAGGGGTTCTTAAACTCTTAGAAATGGTGCCAAAAAACTTGTGTCTCTATCCTATTGCAAAATAAAACAAAACAACAAGTTATGTGCGTGTAACTTTCATCATTGGACTGCAATTTGGAAAACAAACCATTGCCAACCGACAGCAATTGAACTTGGTTGTGAAATAATCAACCCAGTAGCGAAACCATCCAGTGAAAAAAATCCAGCTGTCGTCGTCATAGCTCAAAGAGAATTTTTCGTGCCACCTTAAGAACCTTACGTGCACTCCAATTTCATAACCACTGGACTAAATAGCTTATACTGGCTACAAATTATACGCAAGTACAATCCTGTTTTATAACTAAGGATATAACCACCTGGTGGATCAATGTAAGGGACATGGGGGCCCAATTACAAAAGTAGAAGAGCTCCGAGCTCTGCCAACAGCATCATCATCCACGCTGAAAAATCGTCCGCATGGAGATCCAGTACCAAGGGATGATTCATCCACACGACAGCCAGGCAAATCCTAGCCTCTACAAAGTAAACAGCTTGAATGTAGATACCATGCTGGTGAACCTAGCTGTGATTCTTGGAACTGAGGATGAGGATGTTGGGACCATCTTCCCAACAGAAGATGAGGTATATGCCATCTTAACCTCTGCTGCTGCAGCTTCCTCTGGTGACACAGATCAATCAGTGAAAATGTGTATTGCGGCAGCAATTCCTGAACTCCATGAAGAATACCCTATAGGAACGAATGTGGCTGTGGTGTGGGACGGAGAAAACAATCAACGTCAGTAGTTTTTGGCAAGGGTCTGCCATTTAAACAATGATGGCACTGTACAATGTGACCAATACCAGCGGGTTAACGATAACAACAATACCATGTGGAGGAGACCAAAAAGAGATGGCATTCAGGATGTTATTCCTGTTCAAATCGCCCCTGTCACAGTAGAGACTGAATGGGTGTTCCAAGGTGTGACGACCATTGTGTCGTTACTAAAGTGTATAAATGTTTCTCAAATCTCTAGTGTATTTCATGACATTTTATGTGAATTTCATATACCGGTAACAAGTTATTTGTATATAGTGTTGAAATTGTCATCATTATTCTTGGATGCGACCAGTAATCTCAAGTTGCACCAACAAAAATGAAAAAACTATGAAAAATAATGACCAAAATATAATAGTTTCAATGTTTTAGGGAACTTTCAAGCATACTGGGCTTTTTGTTGCTGTTTTAAAGTAACAGGCTCAATTTTCTTCTTCTTTTGACACCAAAATCAGCCCAAAAGCTTGACTGGAAGTAAATTTATTGCAGATTCGTCAATTTGTATGGCGGCCATCTTGAATTTTTCATATAAAGTCCGGGCTCCATCCGGAATTTGAACAAAATCAAAAAAATTTTTTTGCACGTTCCTAGGTATGTCCATAGGCACCTTTTAAACTCCAGTTCTGTTGTGTTACTTGAAAAAAGTCAAAATCACCCCAGTATAGCCCACTGCTATTTTAAGGATGTTTGCTGATGTCACATTTGCAAGAATATTTAACAAAACATGTTCAAAAAACTTGATAAAAATACTCAATCGTGTCGAAGAGATATAAGAAGAAGCTGGGAAAGGGAAGCTGAGCACACAGCTATTTTGGAGAATTGGTGACAGAAATTACACAACTGCACTTAAAAAAAGTGACAATCATATATTATGTGGGTTTAGTATATATGTGCACAGCCACATGATGCCTTTGTAAAATGAAACCCAACTACTCAAACTATGTCGTCAACTGCAAGGTTGTATACTACACCCTTATTAATTTGGGAAGGCTACAATATTTTTAACTTTTGGTTGAAACGTGTCTATAGCGTTTGGTCCTGTTCCAGGTAACTTTTTATAATGTTCCACCCAGCTTTGGCCTATATACCTAATAGTAATCAAGACAAAAGCCTTCAACATTTTCTTTACAAGTTTGTTAGCATACTGAACTTGCAAAAGACCTTACAATGTAGCCTAGACCTAAGCTTGTTAAGGCTTGCAAAAGCTTACTATCTCTCACTATTTGTGGCTGTGACCGGTAACCTTATTCCTTTCCCGAAGACCTCATCAACTACGCCTACCATGCGGTAAGCACACATTTTGAAATGTTGCGATGAGATTCTAAAATATTGTGCGGCGATTCTAAAATATTGTGCGGCGATTCTAAAATATTGTGCGGCGAATTTATATTTGTTGCGGTAGTGGAAGTTTCACAGCGAAATATATTTCGACTTCGCAAAATATTTCGAAGTCGCAATATTTTTTCAAGGCACAAAATAATTTGAAAGCACAAAATAATTTTAGAGGGAGACAAAATATATATTGTGAATTTCTAAAATATTTTGCTGAGAAAAATATATATTTTGTGGTGATCATAAATATTTTGCGCTAACGTGAAATATTTTTGTGGTGATCATAAATATTTTGCGGAACCCAAATTATAATTGTTGTGGCCTTTACAGGCTACCGTTGTTAAGGTTGTTCCCACACATTTAATGAGCACAGCGCGTGAGGAGAAACTCAGTCTGTTTGCCAATATAGCAAGCGTGTAAGAGATAAACTGGAGACGCTTTTTAAGTACAAGCACGTTGCGTGGGTTCAGGCTATTTACAATGGGGTTAATTTTTAACTTCAGTTGATGGCAAACATGTTTGCCGCCTTTTTTTATACCATCTTTGTATATGATGTCATATTTCAGAAAAGATTCGAGGAACGGGCGTGTCTGGCAAGACCTGAAACTGTAACACAGTTAAGAGAAGATCATCCTACATTTGTGAAACCTACAGTACAAGGCCGTGAAATAGATTGACGGTTTGATTGATAGTAGTGCAGAGTTAGTAGTTACAGTTAGTTAATTTCGTAATAAACAACAGGCATAATGCAATTGGGAAGCATTTTCCAGGACCAGGAAGCAATAATTTTAACAACAAAAACTTTAAGAAAATTAGCCTTATAGATTTACTTGAATCACTATTGGACTAAGTTAATTTTCTGATTTAATGCCATCGCATGTTGTTCATCACAAGGCAAAACAAACGCTTTATAGCTAGCCAACACATTAGCGTCAAATTTTGTTTGCTAATATCCAGTCAAAGTATAGGGCTGGTAAATACATTTTATTGGACGTGTAACATTAGTACTTTGAAGGTTACAATACGTCGTATTAAGTCATATTCAACAATATGATACGGGAACTTTTTCAAAGCTTTTTTGGTAGTATTACCGATGAAGTCTTTCTACTGCTTATAACAAACTTGATTAATGACGGCACGACAGCATTGATTCTTCTTATGCAAGCGATAAGATATCTTTTATTAGCACTGTCTGCTTGGTTCACATTTGAGGTCGAAGCGGGTCTGTTAAAATTCAAACACGTCATCGTGTTCCCCCCCAATCAAGTTTACTGTGTCGTTGCTTAAACCAACATTCAACCGTCGTTGTCCGCGTCGCGCCTTTAGCATATCCGATAAATGATTAACGTAATTAATCAACTCGAAACGATGTCAGAACATCACCAGGCTACAAACGTCGGGTGAAAACACGGTACCTTCGTTGTCTGGTAAGTAATCGTTAGAAAGTGTGGACGTATTGACTAATTTTTTTCGTTTGTTCGAACTGAATGGTGGTTTGGCAAAAAAAAATTTCCGAAAGTGTTAGTTTCATTTGCTCGTTCCTAAAAACCGGGCCGAACATCCTTGTAAAACGTTGTTGAGTCAGATTCAAATAGTCGGCGAACTTTTGTCAACTCTTCCTAATTCAAACTTCGTAAACGCGTCTAAGACTCTGATAACATTTAGCAAAGACGGCGAGAGAACGTGCGGTTCAGGACCAAAACAACGAGGAACTTTGATAATTTTTAGACCCTTTGATGCGCTGAAATCGAAGGTTGCAGGGAAAATTGGTCTACATGTAGACTACGACTAATTAGTGGATTGAAACGGGTGTCAAAACCTTGAAGAGTCAGGATCAAATTCGAACCATTAATGTTTTAAACATTTGTAGACTGAAAAACAGTTTACACTGGAAGCAGTTATGTGCATGTGCTGGGGACACCAACTGTTTTGAAACCAACTGAAAATTTATAGCAATGTTTTGTCATCAATGGGTAAATATCGATAGCTGAGTTAACGATTCTTGGTAAAAACTTTTCATGAACTTAGTAAGCTACAGTTGTTTCTATCTACCGGGCAAGCATTCATCTTTCTCGAGAAAAAGGCCAAATCAAAAGTTCTTCTTATAGCAGCTCGCCACTCCGACAAAAATGACGTAGGCGGAACATTTTAACATGCAGTAACTCTCTCATTTGATTAAGTTTCTGACCTGATTGAAATGACGAGCACTTTACTCTTTCGTGTATGGGGTCACCAGATTAGCAAAAGCTACGAACATGTCATGAAAGTTCCGTTTAAGATTGTACCAACAATTTGGAGCGAAAGTTCATACAATATGCATCTGAGCGAAGTTTTGATGAGAATATTCTTCTACAGAGTGGTTAAAGAATTTTATTTGACTTGAACGGACGAGACCTAAGAACGAAATTAAACTATTGTTTAGTCTCTCATTAGGTGGCATCGATAACTGAAGTATTATATAACTGTAAACAATGGGGAAAAGTTTAAGTTTCTTTGTCGTATTTCTGTCATTTTGTTGGCTGGTGAATACCCAGTCCCGTTTTACGACGCCGACAGCCGATCGGTACACGAGCCCCACCTGCCCTAAAACCAACTACGGCAAGGTAAGCTTACGGAAATAGTTTGCCCGATCCTACAGTTCCATTACATTGTTGATAACTTTACCGTCAAGCTCCAAGCTATACGTGGTGAATAGGCAACTTGGTTTGCTGCTTCATTAGCTGCAATTATGTTTCCACTTGTTCGGCAAGTAGCACGCTGTGTATTACGTAATAAAGCGGTATTGTTTTCCGCGCAGGACGAGCCATCGAAAGAAGAGAATCTTTACGCCTGTAAACAGTACCAATGTCAAAGTTGCTGTGGAGAAAACATTACCATGGAACTAGCCCAGGTCCCCCTACAGCAAATCGGTAACGTCAACATGGATCAATGCTCGGAGAAGCACCACCCCCTCAGTGGAGCGTAAGTCGAGTGTGAAATACGTGACAGCCTTGACAGCTTGTGATAGGATAACGTTAAGTTTATCCATTGAATGATGGGACACTATTAGGCCTATACCAGGGTTGTCCATGGCGCTCTTTTTGTGGAATAAAAGTTTGTAACCGCATCATCCCAGCCTAGCACAGAATTTCCCACCTTATCGATGGGAATTTTTAATCACATCAGGCTTATAGCCTATAAAGATTCATGACCATGATTCAAATCCCATGACGTATGCACACATAATGATTAAACTCTCGAAATATTCCCACTTTTTGATGTTAGAGCTACTTAGTTTCTTTCATGAAACAATAATAATTCTTATTCATGTAAGGCAAAAAGGACAAAGGAATCATAACAACTTTTCCGACCAAAATGTTGTATTATATTTCATTTTATTGGAAGTGGGAGAAATTTCAGGTCCATTGAGACAAATCTTATTCGAATCTCATTCACATGGGCGACCCTGTCTTATAATTATAACTTATATACAGCTATTTTATGCATTTACGAGCAGTTTTCTAGTCTATAAGCTTTGGCCTATATTTTAACTACTGTATTGATGCAGAGCTTTCAAATAAACAATTTAAGCACTTTCAAGAGTTTCACTTTGCAAAAGTGTCCAGAAAATAACAAATTCTTTATAATCATCAGATGTTCAGATGAATGGACTTACATCGAATGCTTTTACCAATGTTCGCCAAACTTGTTCCCATGGATTGGACCCTTAAAAAAATTACACAACATCCCAATCTGCGCTAAATTCTGTGACAACTGGTTCAACCTATGCGCGGTAAATGCCCGATGAACAACTGTTGAAGATACACTTATAGGCCTATATGTTTAACTAGCGCTATTTGTTTGAGTTTACACTTTGTACTGCTTGCTTTTACTCACATACCTTAAAGATTTAATGTAAAGTTTTACAAAAAATTTTGTGGTTTTCATTTGCAGGCCGACTACACCTGCGTTGCAGGTGAGGGAAACTGGTTAACTGGATTAGATAAAGGTTTTAATGAAGACGGGACTGCAAAAAATCCATGCAAAGGAGGTGTGTCTTGCCGAAACTATACTCAGGTATGGATTGCATTGTTAAGCGGAAATGATAAGCATGGATTGATTGTTATGATAACAACCTTAAGATGGTTATGATTGGATTTGAACGAATGTCAAAGTTAATTTTTCAACCTCAGGTCTACGGAAGCGGAGAAAAACTATGCAACACAGTATGGGGCGATCTCTTCAAATACACCACCGACGAAGAACACTGTGTCGACCCATCAGACATAAAACATAATCTGGATTTTGTAAAAAGCCTGAACCCAAGCTACGAAGTCAATGATTGCACCGTGACACCAGGTAAAAGATAGAAAACGCTGTGCGCTTGTACGTTCATAGACATCTTGAATAATAGCCACAGAGAAAATTTAAGATAACACAAATTATTTCTTACTGGCACACAAACAGTTTCACGTTAAAACCAGATAATCTACGAACCTGATAAAATGCATTTCATGTCTATCCACGAAACGTTATGGTGTCATGGCCAAAAATCTGCAGCTGCAGCTTATTTTAAAACTGGTATAATTTTTAACGGCAAATAGATATCTATTTCCAATGCACTTCACCAATAATAATGATGAACGTTAGCACAAGGCATAACGTCCAAAGCACATGATTTCACATAGACATCAAAATATCAGTCATGCATAAACACCACAATTATGTTTTATAGTCTCATACACTGATGCTGGCGTGATCGTTGGAATAGTGTTTGGTGTGTTGGCTGGCCTATTCCTCATCGCAGCAGGGGTTTATTATTTCATGCAAAGGAAAAAAGCCAATGGTAAGTGGGATGATGTGTGAATTCCTGCACCGAAACAAGTCAATTGCGATTAAGTCAACTCAAAGTCAACTATAGGTTAAACGAATCCGATTTAACTCATTCGTTGTTTTTTAGAGTCAAAGTTTCTAACCGTTCTATAATTTAGATCAACCTTCCAAGAAGGATCAACCGAAGACGGAGGAAATGACAACGCTAAGGAGTAAGTCAACCTATAAATCCGTGCTTGTGTAAAGAAAATTTGTCGGCCTGGTTGTTATCCTTGTAAATATTATGTTATTTCTATGTAGCCACCAGCCAACCAACGAGAGAAAACCCGGACACCCCTCCGAACACACGTGACCAAAGTGACGTAGAAGAAGCTTGAATTTTCCCCGCCAAGTTTTCACGAACCGTTGTGATCATTTTAATGCAGTTTTTGTATTGCACAATACTGCATGACTGTAACGCCAAACAGCCTGATAATTCCCGCTTTTTGATTTAGAACCCATTGCAAATGGCGTCAGAATTATAACTTACGGTGCTGATGATATTACAACAGGAATTAACATATGGGCCTACAAGAAAGGCTTTATTCTGGCCATCATTATTGCGCCGGAATAAATCTTACAGAAATCAAGTTTTTGTAAATTATACCCATTTTTCTAACCAAACCGCCTATTTTTACGAATGGTCTGCATGACGTACTAAAGTTTTACCGAATATCTCTGAATCTTAAATCCAGAATTAGAGCTCATATTTTAGTCCGCAGTGGAAAGTTATTGATTTTTTCTCGTGTGTAAGCCTATAGCTGCTGTTTTACGAATTTGTTGCCGTAGGGCGTTGTACATTCACTGCGTTTTGTGTCTTGGCGTCCTTCCCACCGTGATGCGTTAATTCAGTCCGAGGTTTGTACGAATCACTCTTTCAATTTATGAAAATGTTTTGCGTTTGAAAAGTGTGTAACCATTAGAAATATTTTTTGCCAAGCCCTGATTCTTATTTCTTACATCAATGTCTTATAATAATAGCATCAAACTCCAAGTTTGGAAGTCTAGGTGTCAATGTAGTTTAAATAGAGTCACTAGATCCACTAAGACGCGTCACTATGGGTCCCATTGTCGACGGAGACAGCCCAATAAGCCTGTCATCGCCATAATACGAAAAAAAATTATCGATAAAAAGTTTGCCCAACTAAACAAACGAAGAAAAGTTACTGACCAGACACAGCACACATTATGACGTAACTATACACACTTTATGAACTTCTTTAGAGGGTTTGCTGGCAGAGGCGGCGTGGGTGGGAATTTACAAACCGGACAAAATCAAATAATGTAGAGTAAACTGCATCTACGCAAAAGTAAAAGATCTTCTAGACTTAATGACGAGTCATCCATAACACAATATAGGTAACATAGGTATTGCGCAATCAATAACGTACGAAAAGCGGCGAACAAATATGTCGAACCGTATAGTATCACACAATACTGAGACGTGACGCTAGCAAAGCAAACTTCAAGACACACCAGAACTAGTATAATTCGTGTTACTTCGCAGTCTGAATCAAAAGTTGCCACACACATAGGCCAGGGCACACGACATTTCCAACGTGAAACATGATAGATATGTAACACACAGTAGTTATCCAATGTTGAACAATGATTTGCTATTTCTTTAATATTTAAGTGGTATAAAGACACAAACCTCAAGGAAGGAAGATATATTTTGATTTTATGTCAAATTAGTGGCCTGGGTTGGAAGCATCTTAGCATAGATATTCATCAACTTACTTGGGATACCCATGCTATACAACACACAAATAAATTGACAATTGCACACCCTACAGTCCTACACATTTGCAATTCAATTTCTTGATGGGAATGTATCACAGAATACCTGGATGTGGAAGATGTATCATTCGTTTTAATAACAAAAATATGGCTGTTTTCTGGCAAGAATCAAAGGCGTATTTGTTTCTCGGCCAATTAAATCCAACGTTTTGTAGGAAAGTCATTTAAATACATGTTTTTGTTCTAACGCAATAACCAAACGCATGTGAATTGCTGAATATATAAAGTCTAAAACCACAATAAATAAAAATAGTGGAAATCCACGAAAGTTAATTGTTTTTGTTAATTTTTAATTAATGTAATCTTAATCAAAATAGTAATGGACCAGGAATTTCTGATCACTAAAAGTGGATCTGGCAGAAATATTCCTACAACTTAGTTACAAGCGAAAGAACAACGCTCATAACAACATGCAGATGCAAAGAACATGATGTTTATATAGGAGACAACATCAATTCAAATGAAAAAGTGAACAATGACAGTACTTAGCTACAGTTGGTCATATACACCACGCATCAGTAGATTGTGCCCGTATTGCTTTGCACTTGTGACCACTTAACTTCGTTCATTGCAAACAACAGAAGAACTCTTGATGCACTTGAAGCAATTTTTGACGAAGGCAGTGAGAAGCGCTCGTAACTATACCAACATGCCCGGGTGCGACACTGAGGCCATTTGCTATCTTCCAGTCTGAGATATCAACCATTCCAGGCCTTGCTGGAGTCTGATAGCAAAAAAATATTAAAAGTAATGGACAACTTGTTGAAGTAAAAAACAACTGCTTTTTGCTCGTACAAGTTTTCACTATTATGGGTCGTAGGCTATATATATATGTGTGTGTGTTATAATATATACAATACGTTGCCTATTTAATGGAAAAGAATATATGTACTTGATTGCATGACATATACCAGAATTAAATAACAACAAATTTGAGGACGCCTACCCCATTTCTAACTATTCAAATCTGTTTTACCACTGACAAGACTGAGAGTATGCACTCACCCTTCTCCAGTGAGTGCACAGCATGCTTGGATCTGCCATGTGTGATCTTTAAGCGAGGTAAGTTTCAATTGCTCCGATATCTCCGCTGCGGACATTCTGCCTTTCACATCTTGTTTGTTGGCAAATACAAGTAATTTAGCTCTCTTCAGATCCTGCAAAACAGTCTTTCATGTTGAGTGCCGGCGTGCGAAGTAAGAATTACACACTTAGAGTTGCACGCAACTGTAACACTTGCATTATTATGTATAGGAGACATATAAGCTTAAAATACAAGACCTACTTCATGCTGCAGCATTGTGTATAATTCCTCTTTTGAAATGTGAAGTCTTTCTCTGTCTGTGCTATCCACAACAAGAATGACGAACTGAAATAATAAAAACATTTAAGTCAGAAATTTGTCCAAATACCAACAGGTTTTGGGAACGTGCCAAGACTGTTCAACAACAACAACAAAATTGTTTGGATCAAATTTACAAAAATGTCAAGACTCCCGACACAAACCCGAATCTTTTAGTGTTAGTGCCAATTGCATTGCAAAGGTGTATTAGACACCAGCTTAGTGTCACATGAAAGTACAGTATATCATCAACATGTTAGTCTAAAAGGATTGCAACATAACATAATCGCTTAATAATTTGTTTTCTTAAGAAACATACACTCTCATGTTGAAAAATGACTTCTTTTGATGAATCACCTTTAGTGAAAAACAGTTCGTTCCTAATCATATTTTTTCTGTTAAACGATAAATAGATACACCACTTTTTGCCAAATTCAGTTATTTTATAGGTTTAGGCTTAAGAAACGATTGATCATGCTTGTTGCGATTTGAGATTATCTAAATCTCACAATACCATTTAGCAAAATTAATTTAGAATTTTGGTTTGCAGTATGCCATAATATTGGAAACTAAACCGTACATCTGAGTTTGCATAATAAGTGGCCCACGAGGACCGTAACGATTCTTGACCTCCAATATCCCACATTACAAAGCGAGATTTCTTGCAAACAATCTCTTCAACATTGCTGCCAATTGTTGGCGATGTGTGGACGACTTCATCCATTAAACTTGTAAAAGCATTTAAAAATAGAAATGAACTAAAAGCTAAACTATTTGAACATTGTACATGTCTTAAGTGAATAATAGTAGAGAATTATTTAGAATGATAAGTTATTATGAAACTGAGGACAGCTGCCTACATTTATAATGAAAGTAATATGGTAAGCAAATAAAAAATTTAAGTGGTCTTCATACAGATTTATAAAATTTTTACCCAAATACAGGTATTCAGTCTAAGTAGCTTAATTATGATGCAAATGGCTACAAAGCTAAGAAGCAAAACTAAATGCAATGAATGTCCGATTAAATTAATTATTTAACAAAACTTCTCGCCAACAAATGTATCTTACAACTGATATAAAATGGTTGTCTTCCCAGCATTATCAAGTCCGACAATGATCACCTTGTGCTCTGCAACAAAGACAGCAACAAACTGTTGATTTAAGCTTGAAATTATGTAACCCAAAATAAACTAAATATGACGGTTTGGTGACACTTAATCACTTGGACATTTAATCAGGCGACACATAATCACTTACTAACCTAACCCTAACATTTCCCATGTGTAAACTTGCAAATTTCGATACTGTAAATGTGTGATTAACTGTCCAAGTGATAATGTGTCGGTGATTAAGTGTCGCGTGATTAAATGTTGCGTGATTAAGGGTCTGTACACCAAATATGACAGACAAAGAAAAATTTCTGTTTATAAAAAGCGAGTTCACACACCTGCATTGCTGAACAGTCGCATCAGCTTTGAAAACAACACCCCCATAACAAGTATGTAGAGCTGGCAAAGCAGCCGTGACCACCACTTTGCAGTGGTTGGCTCTTGAGTACCAAGCAAACTGGTACAAACTAGGATGGTAATAAGCTACTTTTACCCCAGTGTTTGATCAGCTCTGAAACCCAGCTTTGTTTATAGTTGGTGTATGGTTAACGAATAATAAATCAATCGTTTTCCAATAGATTCATAGCTCTGTAAAAATACCAACAACAAATCAAGTTTAAAAATTGTACAGATTCTTTTTTAAAACAACCAGATTTGATCAAACACATCCTGATTATATCAGTAGTAAGGGGAACGAGTTTAGCTTGGTGGATGCTCCTGACATCGCTACTGAAAAATGGGAGTTTTTGAAGAGAAATCAAGTGCGCAAAGATGCTCAAACTTTGGCGAATTGTGGCACTTAATCCACAATTTTTTGTTTATTCATTATAAATTGATGTTTAAACAATCAGCTTGTTTGTTTACTATAGCCTATGCTAATACGGCTTGAAGATATATAAGTTTGGCATGCATGTTGACAAATCTTCTGCGTGCAGGTACCACACTTTTCACTGTGGCTTGGCATACATTTTCAGCCCGGCTTCTTAAACTATTTTGGTCCGTGACGTTCTTTCCGTTGTGAAAACTTTATTCGAGCGATCCAAGAGTGAATACAGGAATAACCTCTCAATGACAATGAGTATACTATAAGTTATAACCTATAGGATTTTTTGATAAGTCACATCTGATTTGTAATAAATGCACCAGAGTGATTATTCCACAATATGTGTGTCACGCAGTGTGTTGAGATAGACGGTTAGGTTAAGAGAAGCACTAGGCAAAAGTTGGTTTTAGCTAATGAAGGTTCTATTGGAGTTAGATTTAGGTTACTATGTTATAAAATTCAAGTTAGGTTAACAAGGAACTGTGAAAAATTGCTTTAAACGTACCGGTACTTAT